>NW_027315801.1:15106463-15273963 GCF_026437365.1 Eucyclogobius newberryi | reverse complement strand
TTCATGATGGAAAAAGAAAAGTGCTTTTCGTCTTTACAGATGGTGACGAAATGGCAGAGGAATATGACGTGAATACTGACGAGCTCCTTGTGCGGAAGTGGAGACATAAATGCACCCCTGGAGCTTTTGTGTCTCCACAGTGGCAGATAGAGGTTGGAGAGCCTTTTACTGTTGATTCCTTGGATGCAGAGATCAAAGAAAACAACTCAAATCCATTATTTATGCGTAAAGACATCAAGAGCAGTTTTCAGTGGAGAATCCGCAACCTTCCTTACCCTCAGGATGTCTTCAGTGTTTCTGTGGAGCCGTCTGAAAGATGTGTAATAGTGAAAACCACAAATAAAAAGTATTATAAGAAGTTTATCATTGCTGATTTGGACCGCAACCAGCTTCCACTGAACAGTGATGCCCTAAGTTTTACTCATGCCAACGAAACTCTAATAATCAGTTACAAAAAACCCAACGAGATCTTAACCCTTGAGCTGGAGCTACTAAAAGAGCTGAAGACGATGAAAGAACCCAGTGAAGGCGATGTTGAATGCAAAACTCAGTAAGCAGTGAACATTAAACAGAAGAAGAACTGAAGAAATCAAGCATAATTCCATAAATTTTTTGACAATTCAGACAATGGTTCAGGAATTGAGGACTCTGTGCTTGATTTCACTGTCTGTGGATTTTGTCAGTAAAGCACAGATCTTGGACTATAATGGTTTGCTGCTTGTGATTCAACTTATCTTCCGTTCTGACTGTAAAAACTCACTGGAGATCATTTACTATCAAATTCAGCATTACCCAAGTTGCTCAGCCATACTTGAACTTGGAGGCATACCCCACCTTCTGGCCCAGCTAAAATCAGAATTTCCTGTATTTCAACAACTGGCTTTGAAAATACTCCAGAATATCACAACAGATAAAGACACAGGCATTACCGTTAGGGATGAGCAAGGATTTGAAAAGCTTGTATATGTTCTTAAGAGAAAGGACCTTCATGACCTTCATGACCTTCATGACCTTCATGCTCACTTCTTAGATGTTGTTGCTAACTGATTAAATCATAGTGAGTGTGTCAGTTTATTCACAAAGGTTGAGGTCTGGCCCAGCTGTTGGAATTTATTTTCAGTCCAACACTGCCATATATCACAGCCAATGCTGTAAAATGTATTGCCAGCGTGTCTCAGAGCTCAGACAACTCAAAATGCCTTATGAGCAAAATGTGGAGAAGGTTTTAGTGGAGCAGAGTTTAAAACTGCTGGAGGTCTTCCACCACTGGTCAATTTATTGGATTCTGAATACAAAGATGTTCAGAAGATGGCTTGCTCAGCTGTCAAAAGCATGTGCCTGTGATAAGCCGTGTGCGGGGGAGATTGGAGAGAGGTATTGGGAACTTTGGCAAAGCTTAAAAAGATCAACCAATTAGAGAACCAAAGAAATATCTTTAGTGACATGCCAATGACGAGTCTGTTGAACTCCAACCTGCCAGTGAAATACAGCCTGATGAGCTAGTTGTCTCCCACAGACCATGTCACAGATGGTTTTCATGATGCGGGGAAGACTGTGGCAGGTCACAGAGTCCTGCCTCTGGAAGAGAACTTCTGTGAGCCTGTGAGGTCGAATGTTCAGGAGGCCAAAAAAATGGTCCTGCTTATGGATGCACACATCCAAATGGAGCTCAAATTTCAACTTCAGTCAAATGTAGATCCTATTGGCAGGATAAACAAAGGGATGTACTACCACAGAGTGCTTCTCCTCAAGCGCCTGGTAGACTTTAGTGGACTGAGCTGTTCACTTGTCAGAGGCGAGTAAAACCGGGCTCTAGGTGGCTCTAGGTGGCTCTTGGTGTGCTATTTACGGATTTTTTTACAATTTGCTATTATTGTGTCAAGCGGTGTTGGCACAATAATAGCAAGTTGTAAAAAAATCCGTAAATGCGTAAAGGAGCACGTCTACTGCAGTCAAAGCGTCCGCAGCGTGAAGCTTCAATCCAATCCGTTCTCTGAATGCCCTGCTATTCGTGGATCGTTTGAAAATCCTCTATACACAAACAAACCTCCTGGAATAAGTGCGAGAGTATGGAATAAAAATAAAATGGAATGAATAAACACGGACATGCACAGTCACTGTGCTTGTGCGTCGATTACCAACAGGACCTGCATCATGGCTGGATATGCTGCTGTAAGTTATGTTATGCTGTAAATCCATACATTTATGCACAACTATTGGGGATATGGAACCTTGGGATTCAAGACAACAGGCCGACACTCAACAACATGCAGAAAACAACTGAAGCGGAATTATAAGTTATAAATTATTCAAGCCTCTCATTAGCATTAAACAACAGAACAAATACAGTCCATAGGCCACATAAGTTTTACTGTTATGCGTCAGTTGCGGGGGAAAAGCGGTACTGTAAATGCACGTACCTATGTTTCTCTGTACTGCTGTTCCCCTATTGCATTGCGGCTCCAGGGAATACTGGGACCTTCTTTAAAATATCAGGTACCGTTGTTTCCTGGAACCGTCGTTCCCCCGTCCATAGACAATGTTTCCATTTTGGTACCGAGGAACAAAGGTACAGGGGAATATAGGTACAGGGAAATATAGGTACAGGGGAATGTAGGTACAGGGGAATATAGGTACAGAGCTATATAGGTACAGGGGAATATAGGTACAGAGCAATATAGGTACAGGGGAATATAGGTACAGAGGAATATAGGTACAGGAGAATATAGGTACAGGGGAATATAGGTACAGGGGAATATAGGTACAGGGGAATATAGGTACAGGGAAATATAGGTACAGGGGAATATAGGTACAGGGGAATATAGGTACAGAGCAATATAGGTACAGGGGAATATAGGTACAGAGGAATATAGGTACAGGAGAATATAGGTACAGGGGAATATAGGTACAGGGGAATATAGGTACAGGGGAATATAGGTACAGGGGAATATAGGTACAGGGAAATATAGGTACAGGGGAATGTAGGTACAGGGGAATATAGGTACAGAGCTATATAGGTACAGGGGAATATAGGTACAGAGCAATATAGGTACAGGGGAATATAGGTACAGAGGAATATAGGTACAGGAGAATATAGGTACAGGGGAATATAGGTACAGGGGAATATAGGTACAGGGGAATATAGGTACAGGGAAATATAGGTACAGGGGAATATAGGTACAGGGGAATATAGGTACAGAGCAATATAGGTACAGGGGAATATAGGTACAGAGGAATATAGGTACAGGAGAATATAGGTACAGGGGAATATAGGTACAGGGGAATATAGGTACAGGGGAATATAGGTACAGGGGAATATAGGTACAGGGGAATATAGGTACAGAGCAATATAGGTACAGGGGAATATAGGTACAGAGCAATATAGGTACAGGGGAATATAGGTACAGAGGAATATAGGTACAGGAGAATATAGGTACAGGGGAATATAGGTACAGGGGAATATAGGTACAGGGGAATATAGGTACAGAGGAATATAGGTACAGGGGAATATAGGTACAGGGGAATATAGGTACAGGGGAATATAGGTACGCACCTGTCCATTATAAGGGCTACTGCCATGCATGATTAATTAGTGAAAGATCTTCTAGTGTCTCACGGAAAAATACAATGTCTATAAAGTCTACACACCTCTGTTAAAATGCAAGGTTTTGTGATGTAATAAATTACACCAAGATAAATAATTTCAGAACTTTTTCCACTGGGAAAAAGTTGGGGAGGGGGGAGTAATCAATTATAAAGATTTTATTAAACTTGATAAGAGATGAAGATGAATTCAGATTTTCATAAATGGCCAATATTTTGGGGAATGTGATCACAGACAGGACACTTCCTGTCCCCGACATAGAAGACAAAAGTTGTGTTTTTACGGTATCGTGTTTGTTGTGTGCACAGAACAAGCCTACGTTTTGTTTTGTTTTGTTTTATTTTTGGACTTGACAAAAATTATCTTTTTGGACTTAATGCATGACTAGATGAAAGTACAGGACGAAAAGACAGAAGTGTTTTTAAATTTAGAATCAAATACAGGCACAGGCCTGGAAGTGATAATATGGGTAAATGAGTGACTACTGAAGTTTTTGGACATAGGAGTAGAACGGGCAGTAAGTAAAGTGATAGTAAAAGTTATATCAGTAACTTATTTATTTGTATTATCATGAGGAAACCTCTATTGCGATGTAGACGTAAGTGAGGGAATAAGTTAAATAGTGACATGCGGATGTCCTCCTTGGAAAGACATGACTGTGTGTCATTAACTAAAGGCAAACGACACCAAGTGGGGGGACATGGGAGGATATGGGTCATAAAAGATAGTCAGAGATAACGGGCTATTGACTGGCAAAGAATTTGGGGAGAGGCCAGGATGGAGCAAGATGTCGTTATCTTTACGTATCACAGTGACAATTAAGAGTACACCTCAGGGGGGGTTGACGTGATGAGTAATAAAATAATTTGACATTCTAAAGGAAAAACCACAGGTTCTGATGCAGTACATCTTCATTAGATATAGTTAAAGGGGAAGTAGGACTCAGGTCGGAGCCAAGAGGGGTTAGACTACAGGAAGGGCCTGGGGGGAGTAGAATACATTTTATGAGACCGGCAGATTACCTGAAGATAGTGAAAACTAAACAGGGGAATGGGTGAATCAATACATCAGTTTAGAAGCAGAATGACAGGGATATTTTAAAGATAACTAACTGGAATCCCAGGGGATGCAGCGTCTGATAGTTATATCAGCAGCAATGAGAAAGTAAAAGCAGGTTACAAGTGAGGGTAAAGAGTAAGTGAAAGAGAGAAAGAAAGAGCAGGTTTAGAAATTTGGAAATGGGTGTTTCCTCTGTTACGACAGGAAGACAGAGAGAGAGAGAGACAAAAAGGAAGACAGAGAGGAAGACAGAGACGAAGATGCGATGAGACAAAGAAAAGACAAAGAAAGTAGGCAACAAGAGGAAAAACAGGTTGATAAAAGAGACGTGCCTTATGTACAAGGGGAAGGTTTAGAATCATTTTGATTTTTTAATACACATATAGACTTGCTAGAACAAACTAATACACAATGTTTGTAAAGCCTCACATGGGCAGGTGTGAGAGATTGAGTTTGAAACTCACCTGAAGCATATATAGAAGATTAGCACATATTACATTAGATGTGTGACCTTATTCAGGCCACACAAACAGAGGAGATGTAAAATTTGATGTTAATGATGGAAGGATTCAAAGTTGTGAACTGACCCTTATGGCCAGCTCAACGGGGGAATTATTGAGATAATTATTATTGTTTGATGTATTTGTATCGCACACACACACACACACACATACACACACACATACATACATACATACGCGCGCACACGTGGATACGAAACTTTTAGAGTTTGAAACATTTAGAGTTTGAAACATTTAGAGTTTGAAACATTTAGAGTTTGAAACATTTGGAGTATGAAACAAATGGTGGTAAAACAGATTTACAAGGTACAGACACAGGTTGGGGGCCCAGCGCCGTGGAAGGGGGGGCTCAGCCAGGGATGTGAGCACTGAACTGTGAAAGGTCAAGAGGTGACATTAAGGAGTTGAAGACAGACGCAATTCCATCCCTTCCTTGATTAGTGAACGTTGTAAACTATCTGGATTATTGAATTTTGTTTAAATGTAGAAGTTTGAGAAATGAGCAAGGCCATTTCTCAAAAAGGAGGGATATACTAGTAAACAAATATTCCGAATCAATAATTACTTTAAAAAAAAAATTGTAAACAAGAGAACTGTTTGAAATACATTGAACTGTCGAAAATACTTTGTTTATCACCGCAGCAAGATCGTGTTGGAGATGTGGTGTTTACAGAGACGAGCAAAGTGGACGGAGCTACACCGTGTCGTTCTCACCAGGGGAGGACGAGATCATGGGTTCAGCAGACAACACAGCGGCAGATCCATAAGCAATCTACAGGACGCAGGACTTCGTTTGTATGAGTTTTGTCCAGAGTCTACGGTAGAGTACGATACTCTGCTACAATGGATGGGAGACAGATTCTACGATGCGAAAAGCATTATACTCTGCTACGATAAACGGGAGACAGAGGCTACGGTGCGCAGAGTACCATACTCTGTTAAAAGAAATCAACAGTTATCATCATCACAAGTGATGACGGTAATATGGGTGCTGAACACCTGTATTATGCACCGGACAATCGGGACAATCGGGACAATCGATCAACATACACAACTGTGTATACCGGTAAAGGGAAAATAGAGGGAAGAAAATAAGTGATCAACTTGAAAGGTTATGAAATGTGTAATGTATAATGTATAATGTATAATTGACATGACAGTAGCTGAAGAAACACAATGGCATATTGCTGCCACTGTTGTTTACATAACTAAGAGAGTTTTTTTTTTATCTGCTACAACATAACTACATGCAATGTTAATGAAATTATGAATTGAGATGGGAAATGTACCAGTTCATATGTGTCATAGGTGTGACCGAAGCGAGCAGCGGAAGAAGGTCTCTTAAGGAACCAAGCAAAGACGTATGGTGATGTGGGCACACTTGTGGGACGTTGTGCCTATGTATCCCTTTTGTGGCCAGCCATGGTCATAACAAAGACCAGCATCACCCAGAACCATACCTCAGGGTCAAGGTCGAGAGGTTCGTGGACAATCTGGTTCCAGTAGCACCTGATACTACATATTTGATTCTATTGGGGTGTCCAGAGAGGTCCCTGACGAGTCAAAGTGACTGACCAGAGAGCAGCGGGTTTAAGGGCTTTCCGCTTGTAGTTCTATATTTCCCATCACACCGCACAAATTATAGACAAGATAAATTGTCTGTTTGTCAAATTACAGAGATTGACCACTCTGACTCAAAATTTAGGACAATAATGCAGTAGAAATGTTGTGAGCCGAGAGTAAAGGAGTTTTTTCAATGTTTGGAACTGTGCATTACTTTTGTGTGTAAAAGTGTCATTCTAACACCTATATGAAAGACATGTTGAAAACTGAAAAGAGTAATATGTTTGGCATATGAGACAGTAGACTAATGCTTTGATAAACAGGAGGGAAATGTGATAAAATGTGAATATATAATTATATTTCTGTGATGTATTTTTTCTGCATAATAGTGATATTTTTTCTGCATCATTAGTCTCAGAGAAAAATGGGTGTGTGACAGCATTTGTTTGTGAAGGTGTCGCAAAGAATGTTGCCCTAGGAGGGGGTGCAACAGCCCAGAGGGGTTTGGGTAAACATTACCCATGCTTATCTCTAAGGAAGAAAGACAGTTGTAAAAACAAGTACCGACAGTTGTAAAAGACAAATGCCTTCATGTGAAGCTGACCAATGAGAAATGTGACCCGCCTATTCCAGAATATCTAATAAAACCAACCAGCATGGGAAAAAAATGGGGTGAGACGCAGGAGGTTCACGGAGGCTGCTTACAACAGCCTGCGTGAACCCGTTCCGGCTTTTTTTCCCAAGCTTGCCATACAAATGTCAATATTTCTGTGTCGTTTCATATTCTAAGTTGAATTGTGTTCTCTATGTGTTAAAGAATAGCATCGGTGTATGTCTAATTCCATGACATTTCATAATACCCAGTCTATTCCCCTCTATCAATCAGTCTCCTGCATTGCTTATACTCAAGTCACCGTAATGGACCAACTCCTACTCTCGATTCACCGTCCCAAATCCGACGTTCTACGATCGCTTCAATTCCTACTCCTCAATACTACTACCCTCATATCTTTCCATCCATCCATCCATTTTCTGCCGCTTTATCCGGGGCCGGGTCGCGGGGGCAGCAGTCTGAGCAGGGACTCCCAGACTTCTTTCTCCCCAGACACTTCCTCCAACTCCTCCAGGGGGATCCCGAGGTGTTCCCAGGCCAGCCGAGAGACATTCTGGACAGTCTCTCCAGCGTGTCCTGGGTCTTCCCCGGGGCCTCTTCTTCACGGTGCGCCACCTGGGGGCATCCGGAACAGATGCCCGAGCCACCTCAGCTGGCTCCTCTCGACGTGGAGGAGCAGCGGCTCTACCCCGAGCTCCCCCCATGTGGCCGAGCTCCTCACCTTATCTCTAAGGGAGCGCTCAGCCACACGGCGGAGGAAACTCATTTCGTCCGCTTGTATTCGTGATCTTGTTCTTTCGGTCACTACCCAAAGCTCATGACCATAGGTGAGGGTAGGAACGTAGACCGACCGGTAAATAGAGAGCTTTGCCTTTCGGCTCAGCTCCCTCTTTACCACAACGGTCCGATGCAGCGACTGCATCACTGCAGCCGCTGCACCGATCCGCCTGTCGATCTCACGCTCCATCCTTCCCTCACTCGTGAACAAGACCCTGAGATACTTGAACTCCTCCACTTGGGGCAAGGACAACCCACCCACCTGAAGAGGGCAAGCCACCTTTTTCCGGTCGAGAACCATGGCCTCGGATTTGGAGGTGCTGATTCTCATCCCAGCCGCTTCACACTCGGCTGCAAACCGTCCCAGTGCATGTTGCAGGTCCGGGTTTGATGGAGCCATCAGGACAACATCGTCTGCAAACAGCAGAGATGGAATCCTGTGGTCCCCAAACCGGACACCCTCCGACCCCTGACTGCGCCTAGAAATTCTGTCCATAAAAATTATGAAGAGAACCGGTGACAAAGGGCAGCCCTGGGGGGATCCAACATACACCGGGAACAGGTCTGACTTACTGCCGGCAATACGAACACAGCTCCTGCTCCGGTCATACAGGGACCGGACAGCCCTGAGCAAAGGGCCCCGGACCCCGTACTCCCGGAGCACCCCCCAAAGGACACCCCGAGGGACACGGTCGAAAGCCTTCTCCAGATCCACAAAGCACATGTGGACTGGTTGGGCAAACTCCCATGAACCCTCGAGCATAGACCTTACCCGGGAGGCTGAGGAGTGTGATCCCTCTGTAGTTGGAACACACCCTCCGGTCCCCCTTCTTGAAACGAGGGACCACCACCCCGGTCTGCCAGTCCAGAGGCACGGTCCCCGACCGCCACGCGATGTTGCAGAGACGTGTCAACCAAGACAGTCCTACAACATCCATATACTTTAGGTACTCAGGGCGGATCTCATCCACCCCCGGAGCCCTGCCACCGAGGAGTTTGCGAACAACCTCAGTGACTTCAGCTTGGGTGATGGGTGAGCCAGCCTCAGAGTCCCCGGTCTCTACTTCCTCTTCGGAAGATGTGACTGAGGGATTAAGGAGATCCTCAAAGTATTCCTTCCACCGTCCGACGACATCCCCAGTCTAGGTCAGCAGGCCTCCACCCGCACCGTAAACAGTGTTGGTGAGGCACTGCTTCCCTCTCCTGAGGCGCCGGACGGTTTGCCAGAATTTCTTTGGTGCCGACCGATAGTCCTCCTCCATGGCCTCCCCGAACTCCTCCCAGGCCCGGGTTTTTGCCTCTGCGACAGCACGAGCCGCGGCTCGCTTGGCCTGCCGATACCTGTCAATGACCTCCGGAGACCCACAAGCCAGAGTGGCCTGATAGGCCTCCTTCTTCAGTCTGATGGCATCCCTTACTTTCGGTGTCCACCACCGGGTTCGGGGGTTGCCGCCACGACAGGCACCGGAGACCTTGCGACCACAGCTCCGAGCAGCCGCATCAACAATGGAGGCGGAGAACATGGTCCACTCGGACTCAATGTCCCCAACCTCCCCCGGGACATGGGAGAAGCTCTCCCGGAGGTGCGAGTTGAATACCCTACTGACAGAGGGCTCCACAAGACGTTCCCAACAGACCCTCACAATGCGCTTGGGTCTGACAAGTCTGTCCGGCTTCCTCCTCCGCCAGCGGATCCAACTCACCACCAGGTGGTGATCGGTTGACAACTCTGCCCCTCTCTTCACCCGAGTGTCCAAGACACGCGGCCGGAGGTCAGATGCCACAACAACAAAGTCGATCATTGACCTCCGGCCTAGGGTGTCCTGGTGCCATGTGCACTGATGATCACCCTTGTGCTTGAACATGGTGTTCGTTATGGACAATCCGTGGCTAGCACAGAAGTCCAATAACTGAACACCGCTCGGGTTCAGATCGGGGAAGCCGTTCTTCCCGATCATCCCTCCCCAGGTGTCACTGTCATTGCCCACGTGGGCGTTGAAGTCCCCCAGTAGAACAACGGAGTCCCCGGTCGGTGCACTGTCCAGTACTCCTCCCAAGGACTCCAAGAAGGCCGGGTATTCTGCACTGCTGTTCGGCCCGTAGGCCGCCACAACAGTGAGAGACATGTCCCCCACCTGAAGGCGGAGGGACGCGACCCTCTCGTTCACTGGGGTGAACTCCAACACGTGGCGGCTGAGTAGAGGGGCTATAAGCAAGCCCACACCAGCCCGCCGCCTCTCCCCGCGGGCAACACCAGAGAAGTGGAGCGTCCAGCCCCTCTCTAGGAGATGGGTTCCAGAGCCCAAACTGTGCGTGGAGGTGAGGCCGACTATATCTAGTCAGTATCACTCAACCTCCCGCACAAGCTCAGGCTCTTTCCCCCCCAGCGAGGTGACATTCCATGTCCCCAGAGTTAGTCTCTGTGTCTGGAGATCTGGTCGCCGAGGCCCATGCCGTCGACTGCCGCCCAGATCTGTCTGCACCGGCCCCTTATGGATCCTCCTGCGGGTGGTGGGCCCACGGGAGGGCGGCCCCACGGGAGGGCGGCCCCACGGGAGGGCGGCCCCACGGGAGGGCGGCCCCACGGGAGGGCGGCCCCACGGGAGGGCGGCCCCACGGGAGGGCGGCCCCACGTCGCTCTTTCGGGCTGTGCCCGGCCGGGCCCCGTGGGGTAAGACCCGGCCACCAGGCGCTCGCCATCAAGCACCCATCCCAGGCCTGGCTCCAGGATGGGGCCCCGGTGACGCCGATCTGGGCGACGTAAACGGCCTTGTTTTTGTTGTCATCATAAGAACCTTCTGAACCGATCTTTGTCTGACCCGTCACCTAGGACCTGTTTGCCTTGGGAGACCCTACCAGGGGCTTGAAGCCCCCGACAACATAGCTCCCGGGATCATTCGGGCGCTCAAACCCGTCCAACACGTTAAGGTGTCGGTTCAAGGAGAGGTCATATCTTTCATTCCACTCATTCTCAATCTCATTCAGCTCAATTAAGTTCCCTCATTCATCGCTCATATTGACTTCTTTGCTACCCGCAGCTCGTCAACTCCTAAATCCATGCAAGCATTTCGCTCTCCACTCCACCATAAATCCAGTTCTATCGACTGCTCGTCCAATCCTATCACTCTTGCACCTTATTCTCCATCTACTTCCGACGACGACCCACAAAGGCTAAAACACTATTCAAATGTACCAGAATTAACCCTCGTCTCAGTAACGGACGGACTGCTTTCGATTCCATCCAGCTACTCTTCAAGAGTGCTTGACTATCTAGCTCCTCTTCCCCCGTGCCACTCGTAACATTATTTTCAGCCAGGCTTACGTCAAGATCCAAATCAACTTCCTTCATTTTAAATCATTTTTGGGGGTTCTGAATCGGCTGGGCTGATTACCCGAAACAGAGCCCCCATCCTGAGTCTCTACCTAGCCATCTCTCATCGATCTCTCTCATCGATCTCTCTCATCGATCTCTCTCATCGATCTCATCTCATCTCATCGATCCCTCTCATCTCATCGATCCCTCTCATCGATCTCTCATCGATCTCTCATCGATCCCTCATCGACCCCTCATCGACCCATCATCACTATTATCAATAAACATTCTTTCGTATTTCATTGTTGTGGCTTGGTCCTTGCTAGTGAAGTGTAGTTGGAGATGTAATCGCTAACTTGGGTTCGGGAGCAGGACCACGCCTCAACCTCTTACTTCCCTAGCAACCACACCTCCACTCTTTAACCACGCCTCTTATTACCCAGAAGGCCTATATATGCACAGGCCAATCCCAGCATCTCTTGTTGTCTCTGCTCTTTCGACCCCACCCTCCCACCCCATGTCTCTATCATCTTCACCTTAACACATAACCATCCATGGAGGGGGGGTTCTGAATCGGCTGGGCTGATTACCCGAGACAGAGCCCCCATCCTGAGTCTCTACCCAGCCATCTCTCATCGATCTCTCTCATCGATCTCTCTCATCGATCTCTCTCATTGATCTCTCTCATCGATCTCTCTCATCGATCTCTCTCATCGATCTCTCTCATCTCAATGATCTCTCTCATCGATCTCTCATCGATCTCTCATCGATCTCTCATCGATCTCTCATCGATCCCTCATCGACCCCTCATCGACCCATCATCACTATTATCAATAAACATTCTTTCGTATTTCATTGTTGTGGCGTGGTCCTTGCTAGTGAAACCAAAGCATTCTTACCCATTGAGCAATGTGCACCAACCAAATCCCCAGGTTGTTGCTTCATCACCTCGAATGGACATTTCTCAGTTGGCCCAAGCTATTCAAGATACCATAGCTATAAACAGAATCCAAGTGCCAATGCCCATCATATTCAGCGGGGATCCCATTACCTGCATAGTCCTTCATCTCACTGGTGGACTGCAAAGGAATCGCTCCCGCTGATAAACTGCATTTGTTGAAAAGGTACATCACTGGTCCTGCACTGTAATGTCTTGTAAGCACATTTTATTGCAGTGAAGAAGCATACACAGATGCACAGAAAGGGTTGACCAATGCTACGGTCAGCCCTTTCTTGTCCAAATGGCATTCCGAGACTGTCAAAGTGGCCTAAGAGCCACCCAAAGGATTAAGGACATTTTCAGATTGTCTGACGGCTTGTGTCCAAGCAATGGCACATGTAAAAGGCGATTGCGAGGAGAATCAAAAGTTATTGTAAAAGGTTTAGGAATGGCTGGCAACTTGGTGGAATCGTCAGGTCACAGTCACACTCATGGAAGGTAAAGTTTTCCCCTCCTTTAAGGATTTTGCAGAGTTTAATTCAGTAGAGGCAGAGATTGCATGTAACCCTGTGACTTCTTCATATGCACTTCACTGGCGCACTGACGTCTGCAGGAGCAGGAACTTCATACTTTGAATGTTGGAAAAAACATTTTCCATCGAATGACTGCTTGATCTCTAAGAGCCATTTTCTTTCCAAAGACAAAAGCTGAAACACTAAAAAGACTAGGCAGTTTTGGTAAGCAATCATCTAATTGCAGACTTTGTCCACAAGATGGATTTACTGTCCATCATGTTGTTGTGTTCTGCATGTTCATTCAGCTTGTCCTGGAGCAGAGCAGGGAGGATGTTGAATACTGAGCTGAAGTCCACAAACAGGATCCTGGCATAGGTTCCCGGGGAGTCCAGATGCTGCAGGATGAAGTGGAGTGCCAGGTTGTTGGCGTCGTCCACAACCCCTGGCTCTGTAGGTGAACTGCAGGGGGTCCAGCAGGGGGGCGGTGAAGGACTTGAGGCCAAGACCAGGTGCTCAAATGACTTTATGACTACAGACGTCAGTGACACAGGTCTGCAGTCATTAAGTTCAGTGATCCAGGGCTTCTTGGGGACAGACACGAGGATGGATGATTGAAGCAGGCTGGGACACGACATGACTCCAGGGAGGTGTTAAAAAGGCCAGTGAAGACGGGGGCCAGTTCACTTGCACAGTGCCTTAAGGTGGCAGGAGTGACACTGTCTGGCAGCTTTTTGGGGGTTGGATTTACAAAATAGTCTGTTTACATCCTGTTCTTGAACCGTGAGAGTAATAACATTACTGTACATAATGTCATTATGTTCTGCATGTTCATTTAACTGTTTCACTTGTCTTGTGAACAATTTTACCTTTGTAACTATGTGGCCTGATGTTCAAGCAATGGCTGCATCGGATATATTCCAGATCTCAACCTAATTCTCTGATCAGCTTTTAGTCAGCATAGTCAGGTCAAACTGAGTTCCATCACAGGAGGATCTCGAGAAGAGAAGGGGCTCATCTCTGGCCTAGCGATGCTAAGCTAACCTACAAACAAAGACATTCCAGAGACAGAGAAAGCCAACTTTTTTCTCTCTCGTAAGAATTCTATGCCCATCTTTGGATGTGATTTTTGCTTTAAACTGAAACAAGCAAAGGACCTTTGTGCAATTTTTAAAGTCTACAACAAAACTGGGATTGAGGACAATTTAAATGGCCTCATCTGTGAACCAGTTGTCTGAGAAACACCCATATCTGCATGAAAATCCAGATCAATAAAACCTGATCCCATACTTCTTCGGGCTTACACCGTCAACGCCAGAGCCCCATAGTGACTGGGCTCCCAAGCCTGACCTCAAGATTAACCTCGTAGGCATCAGCTCTCTAAACTGGCCCTCTGGGTAACAGCTCCTGCTTCTGGTCGCATGAATGCACATGTTACAATTTACTGATAAGATCATCTTAGAATCAACCTTAACTCTGACAGATAACTTGCCTGACCTGCCAGCCCCTCCCACATTCTGTTCAAATGCGGATAATCGCCTGATCCAATCCCAGGCGGAGGTTTTAACGCGTCACACTGAAGATATGGAAGTTGCTTTTCATCCCCGTTCTAAAACATTCAAGATGGCGACCCGGCTCGTGACCGAGTGTTTACATCTGCTCTCGCTTCGGTTTTGATCAATGGAGAGTGTCAAATTCTTAAAAACAGAGCAAAAAAATGCGTTGAAGGCATTTCCATTGAAAAAATATGTTTTTGCCACTCTTCCAACTGGATTTGGAAAGAGTTTAAAGGTGGAATGGATGATTTTTTCCAGCAATTTTTTTTATCGTATTTCCTCGTGGCGTGGATAAATCATTTGTCCTGCCACGTATCAATCATAAAACGCACCTACCGCTCACCTGCAGCCACGTGCGGTTCGTCCCCACGTTTCCGTGTGACTTTCATCGATGTTCAGGGGGTCAAAAATGCCCGAGTATGAACATGAAGAATAGGAATAATAGGAATAAGAAACCAGGGGAAGAACAATAGACTCGAGCGTTCCATGGAATGAACATTCCATGGCTCGAGCCTAACTAGAATAAAGTCTTTACTACACACATCTGGTGTGTAGTAAAGATAATGTGCAATGGCTTCGCAAGAATGCGAAGCCATTGCACATTATCTAGTTTTAACTTTGTTACTTTGGTTCTCTAAAAAAAAATGGGTTGTTTAAAATATTACTTTTATTTTCTCTTCCTTAAAATATACATTTCAGCATGTTCCTTTTATGAAAGTTCAATAAATGTAATAAAATATTTCATCTATATAATGCAGTTCACTTAATTACCTAAACAGTCCATTTGGAAAATTAACTATAATCAAACATAGTATAGATAATGAATTCGGACAGTTACTTATGAAGGGAATACCAAATATTAACTTTACCTAATTGTATTAAAACTGTACTTTGATATAATAAGGGAATTCCAACTATATTAACTTTAGATTGTATTCATTTTAGTCGTTTTAAGTTGTGCTGAAACTGGCCTCACACAGACCACATTCCTAGATAAGGAGAAAGCTGCAGACCCAAGGACATCTCTGTGCGATGGAACAGCGAATGGAAGAATACTGAGAGAAGGCGTCCCCCTTCATATCACGCCCCATATGACAATGTATAAATTGTTTGGGCGCACAGGGACAGGGCGCGTCCGGACTACGCCCATGTAAGTCGCCGTCACATTCGTTAGGGACATTTTAGGTAAGCGCTCCGTTTATCTGTATTAGTCTTGTAAATGGCAGGGATTAAACATCTGATTGATTTTAACTTTCTGATTCTTGCCCCTTCTTTCAAAAACAAGCACGCCGACACTTAGCTGCGAGTCACATTCAGAATTCAGATAATTGTCTTTAAAGACGGTTAAAGTTTGTGGATATATAAAAAGAAATAATAAAGTAGAAGTAGTAGAGGTTTATTTGGTCATTTTACAGCTTAATGTACATAACCATAAAGACAAATGAGACAAACTGTTTAACAGCAAAAAAATAAACTACACAATAAATACATTAAAAACCACGCCGTTCAAACACAATATTTTGTAAAAAGAAAATGGAAATTTTGTCTTTGAGTAAATGAACAGATAAATATTCATAATATCAACTGAAAGTAAGCAGCATCAAGAAAATATTCACAAGGCAACATTTCGCCAGTCTTTGACACCGTGAAACTTTCTCTGTTGTCAGTCAGTAGCTGAGGTTGATTGATCTTCCGTTGTCTCTTGCGTTTTCCATGAATAAAATATTCTTTGGTCCCGTTCCCAACGTACATGAAGGTTATGCAGACCTTACACACTTGTTGACCTGTTCGAAGTGTCCAATATTGCTGTCCCAGTTCCGCAAGTCGTTCGATAGGAGACTTTTCATCAAATCAAATCAAATCAATTTATTTTTGTAAGGCCCAAAATCACAACAACAGTTGCCTCTGAGGGCCATGCTTAGTCATGCTTAGTCCGATGAAAAATCTCAGTAGAGCTTCCAATTACGCCGCGTATACGAAGAATTTTGAGACAAAACCGACAAAAATAATTTATATTTGTCTCCGCTCTACTTGCCATGATGAATGTGCGTTAGATGGGGTTATACGAAGGGCGTCATCGCAATTCAGGGGACTTTTTCTGCGTTCGGGGACGGATAACGCGGAACACGCCTTTCCTACAAGGACTACGTAATATCCGGTTAAGCGTGCCGTGGTTATTGTGTCACTTCTGGGTTTATGTGATTGGTTCTGTCTCTGCTCTCTAAGCTCCGCCATAGAAATTGAAATCCTGCGGTCGAGCCCCAGTCCCTCACGGTTTTGTAGAGTAGTCTGTCAAAACGTGTTGGGAATGGCTAGTCAGGCAAACAGATAACTAGGTAAATCTTGAACAATCACATATTCATCTGTTATTATTTAGTCAATGAATCTTCATAAACCACATTTGGTAAAGTCATTATTACTTTCCAGAAAAGAGGTCAATGTCAAGACTACGTTCTCATGACCGTCAGATTCATTTTTGATTTATGAATTCATTATTTAATTTAGATTTTTGATTACAGACTTGTTTAATGCTAAATATGCGCATAACTCTAATAAACTCTAATAAACATACCTACACTCATGCAGTGTATCATGTTTGAAATCTTAATCCAATTCTTTAATTGATATCAATTTTGTCACTCTTCCGTGCTACTACATTACACTACGGGAATCTTACATGGTGTAACTTAAATTATTATTCTAGGTGGATAATATTCAGAAATAAAAATGGTCAAAAAAGAGTTCCAAATTGAAATCAAACACTCTCAGTCTCAATGAAAGGTAAGCAGACACCCAAACCATCCACAGAGCTGCGTGCACCTGGCTGCTGCTTCCTGGTGAAGCAGCAGCCAGGTGCACGCATTGTGCTCCCATTGTTTTTAACAAAACAAATATAATAAAAATACTATTTTCCCCTCAAATGTTATAAATATGTCCGGCATTAGAAAATAACTGCAGACTAAAACAAAAGTAATTGTTTTAATATTTTTATTGTTTTGCTGCCTGCAGTTTGTAATGTACTTGTACCTGTTTCCGTCGGAGGAGAGAGAAAAGACATGAGACGTCATGTCTCGTGTCAGAGGAGAGCACAAGCGGCTGCTCCTGCATAGTTTCTGATGAACTCTGAACAAGCCAACAGTTCATCTTTTACATTTTGCTCTTTCCTTTGGTCCACCCTCCTCTTCATTAAGTCATTAGTCAGATGTGTCAGATGAGAGTACAGGCTGCCGCTCCTGCTTAGAGTCTTTGATGAACTCTGAACAGGCCAACAGTTCCTTAGCTCCAGTCCAGACACAGACTCAATGCCAAGGAGGCGACATGTTTTACATTGCTCTCTTTCCAGCGGTCTACCCTCCTCTTCATTCAGTATTTAGTCAGAAGTGTCAGATGAAAGCACATGTTGCCGCTCCTGCACAACTCTGAAGAGGCCAACAGTTCCTGAGCTCCTTTCCAGACACAGATTCAATGCCGAGGAAGGTGACATGTTTTTCACATCACACACTGTAGTCATCAATGATGAAGTCTTCATTAATCAATGACTAGACTGGGTGTTTGTGGGAGGGTGCGCCTCCCAAAGGCAGCTTTCCCTCTGAAGGTGTGACCAGATGTTTGTAGATGTAGCCCACAATGAGATTGCTGTACTCTTCACTGATTGTAGCACCCATCATCATCCAGTTCTTCTGACTGCCCTTGCAAAGGTCCCTGTGCACAGCTTTGGCCACGTCCTTAATTTTGTCATTGTCTGGTTTGACTTTCACATCCCAGCGTTCAATCTCTGTCTGCAGCTTGGGGAGTAGACGTGTAGACGCATCCTTCAGATCATCAAACTTCTGTGACTGCATGATGCGAGACATCAGCTCATACACCAGTCCCACGCTGTGCAAGGTTTTCCACTTGTTTTCGGACTGAGCACCAGAGCTGGTGGTGGGTTGAGCTGGACTAACTGGGAGCGGAGAACATTTTGAAGGTGTGGAGGACAGTTGGACTTGCTGGGCCAGTTGGACTTGCTGGGCCAGTTGGACCTGCTGGGGCAGTTGGACTTGCTGGGGGTGTGAGACCATTGTGCGGATCTTAGACAGCTGAGTGTCGAGCCAATTCCGGATGTGTGCTGTGAAGCTTGTAACATGTGCGTGGACAGTTTTCTTCATCTGTGGCTGCTCTTTCTCATCTATTGTCTCTGAGAGGATCTCAGTGAGGCGCTCGCTCAGCTCATCAAACTGAACATCTCTGATGTCCTTGGTAGTCCTCTGATGTTCCTTTTGTTCCGTGGGCTCCTCCACCAGCTTCCTCAGGACTGGAGAGGCCTCCTCCAGGACATCGTCCATGGTTTTAGAGGACTTTTCAGACCAACAGCACTGTGCTAGCTTTTTGAAAGAGGCTTCAGCATAACAAAAAGCCAAGAAGGATTTGATCTTCTGCTCTGCTCCATGCCAACAGGACTTTTTGGCCTGAAAAGGGGAGGTCAGTGCAGAGGACTCTTTGTTAATTTCATCCAGGCTTTGGATGCGGTCTTCAAGTGATGTCGTAAGAGCTGAGGGATCCCCAGAACTAATGTCTTGACATGGAAAACACCTGCGTAGTGCCTCCATGCGCCGTGGACCTTTGGACTTCTCAGTTGCCATCTGTTTGTCGTCCATCATGCTCTCGGACAAGGCCTTGTTGATCTTTTCTGTTGCCTCAACACTCACCATGTCAACCAGGTCTTCTGCAGGCTTCTCATGACCTCCTCCACAGCATTTGGGTCTCTTGAAACAGTTAGATGACAGCAGCGCCTTCTTCACGGCCTTCTGAGAGACACAAGGCTGGTGAGACAGGTTCAGGGTGGAGATATAATCCTGGATGGAAAGAAGTATCTCCTGGCATGTGACAGTCACGATCTCAAAAAACAACTGGGCTACAGTGGCTCTGGAGTCACGCTGGGACAAGTCTGTATTCGCCATTGTTTCCCAGAAGGAGTTAACGAGAGGTTCCAGTCTTCTAAGGGAGATAAGTGGGATGTCAGCGTTTTCGGGACCCATTGCCTGGTTCTGGTTTTGCTCAAATGACGTTTTCTCTCTCTCAAACTGCATGCTTAATTTTACCTCGATATCAGTGGTCCAGATGATAATCACAAAGTTTCCTTGTGTCTGCTGTTGTTATTTTTGTGTTACCTTTATTGGCGGTTCATTGCCAACCTCTTCTTCTTTGGTGTTTTATGGCGGCTGGTATCCAAGTGTTACATTGCCGCCAGACTTTATGCTTTACACTTTATTCTTCAGACATCTGAAAGGTTAATTTACTAAGGTGATTTTTTTCTTCAAAGCCAAAGCAATGATGTCATCACTTGAACTGTGATGATGACATAACGGCTGTGGTTTCCATGGTAAAAAGATGATAGTGCGGGGCGAGAGAAAGGGGAGAAGAGGGGGCAAAGAAAGCAGTCTGTGTGTGAAAGAATGAAGTCTAAAGAGTGAAGTCTAAAGAGAAGAGTGAAGTCTGGCGGTAATGTAACACTTGGATACCAGTGGACGCTAGGCGGTTGAAGGTGACCCGGTCTGGGAGAGACGGGAGATGGCGGAGGAGAGTGGATCGGTGGTCGAAGACGTTCTGGACGGCGTGGAGGAGCAGCCTTTTCTGGCTGCACGTGCCCGGAAACGTAAAAAGTCCCTTAGCTCGTCCGAGGGTTCTGGGAATGAGCAGCAGGATGCGGCTGAAGCTATTGATATCCGGGGTGAGAGCAGAGACTGTAAGGTGATCATAAAGCTTGCACAGGATAGTGCATCCTTTAAGGAGTGGAATTCAGTGGCATTGTCAAAGAGCCTAACTGTAGCTGTGGGAGTGATCAAGAGTGCGAGTGTCCTTAGAGATGGCTCGCTGCTGGTCGTGTGCAAGGACGCGGCTCAGCAACGGAAGGCAATTGGAACTAAACGTCTGGGTGGAAAGGACATTCTTGTGTCTGATGCTGAAAGAAACATGGTCAGAGGAGTTATCGTAGGCGTCCCTACGGCGACGTCTGTGGATGAAGTTAAGGAGAATTTGACTGGAGCTAAGGTGCTGGACGCTAGGCGGTTGAAGGTGACCCGGTCTGGGGTAAGATGTGACAGCTTGTCGGTAATGGTAACACTTGAAGGGAGGTGCCTGCCTAGTAAGGTGTTCATTGGGTTCATGTGCCATGACGTTAGGCCATATGTTCCACCGCCCCTGCGTTGCTTTAAGTGCCAGCGCTTTGGGCATATTGCAGCGGTCTGTAGAGGGAGGCAAAGATGTGGTAAATGTGCAGGAGATCACGAGTATGAGAAGTGTGACGTGGGAGCAAAACTGAAGTGCTGTAACTGTGGGGAAGAACATAGCTCTGCCTACGGGGATGCAGGTTTAGCAAAAGAGCTACTGAGGTGCATAAAATAAAGGTCTCTCAAGGTATATCCTATGCAGATGCAGTCAAGAAAGTTTCAAGTAATGAGTTTAGTGTAAATACAGAGAGAGGAGCCAGCGCTGCTCCCAGCCAGGGCAAAATGGGAAAGGCCAGCGTGTCTCCCAAGAAGTGTGAAGGTTTCAAGAGTGGAGGTCCCAAGTGTGCAGGTTCCAGAATTAATGAGAATACCCTGGTTGTGGATAGAGAGGATTTTGTACTTTTTATGGTGGATGTTGTAAACTGTGCTGCTCAGACTCAAAGTAGAACTGAAAGGATCAGGATCATTGCTAAAGCTGCAGGGAGATTCCTTGGAACAAAGGAGCTTGATTGGGCAGATATAGAAAACAGGCTAAAGGCGCTAAATGGGAGTCGGAGTGATGGGGGTCTGCTTTTGGGGAGTCAGAGTGATCAGAGTGACGAGATGGGGGTGGGGGTGGTCTCCTGTCCTCGCCCAGTCTCGTAGACGCACGGCTACCAAGCAGCCACATCAGTGGAAATATTAAAGCCTATAGAATGAAGCCTAAAGAATAAAGCTGTACGGTGGAAGCACCGAACGTCAAAGAAGGAGAGGAAGATGAAGAAGAGTCTCCCTGGAATAAAGCCGGTTGGTCTCTGAAATAACAACAACTGATTGAAAAAGTCCAAAGAAGAAGAAGAAGATAAAACACCAAAGAAGAAGAAGAAGAAGAAGAAGAGCTGGTCTCCGGTCTGGAGAGATGGGAGATGGCGGAGGAGAGTGGATCGGTTGGTGGTCGAGCACGTTCTGGACGGCGTGGAGGAGCAGCCTTTTCTGGCTGCACGTGCCCGGAAACGTTGGGGGTCCCTTGGCTTGTCCGAGGGTTCTGGGAATGAGCAGCGGGATGAGGCTGAAGCTATTGATGTCCGGAGTGAGAGCAGAGACTGTGGGGTGATCATAAAGCTTGCACAGGATGGTGCATCCTTTAAGGAGTGGAGTTCAGTGGCGTTGTCGGGGAGCCTGGCTGTAGCTGTGGGAGTGATCAGGAGTGCGGGTGTCCTTGGAGATGGCTCGCTGCTGGTCGTGTGCAGGGACGCGGCTCAGCAACGGAAGGCGATTGGAACTGGGCGTCTGGGTGGAAAGGACATTCTTGTGTCTGATGCTGAGAGAAGCACGGCCGGAGGAGTTATCGTGGGTGTCCCTGCGGCGACGTCCGTGGATGAAGTTAAGGAGAATTTGACGGGAGCTACGGTGGTGGACGCTGGGCGGTTGAGGGTGACCCGGTCTGGGGTAAGATGTGGCAGCTTGTCGGTAATGGTGGCACTTGAAGGGAGGTGCCTGCCTAGTGAGGTGTTCATTGGGTTCATGTGCCATGACGTTGGGCCATGTGTTCCACCGCCCCTGCGTTGCTTTGGGTGCCAGCGCTTTGGGCGTGTTGCAGCGGTCTGTAGCGGGAGGCAGAGATGTGGTGGATGTGCGGGAGATCACGAGTGTGGGAAGTGTGACGTGGGAGCAGAACTGAAGTGCTGTAACTGTGGGGAAGAACGTGGCTCTGCCTACGGGGGATGCAGGTTTGGCAGGGGAGCTGCTGATGTGCAGAAAGTGAAGGTCTCTCGGGGTATGTCCTATGCAGATGCAGTCAAGAGGGTTTCAAGTGACGAGTTTGGAGTGAATGCGGAGAGAGGGGCCGGCGCTGCTCCCAGCCAGGGCGAGGTGAGAGGGGCCGGCGTGGCTCCCAAGAGGTGTGAGGGTTTCGGGAGTGGGGGTCCCAGGTGTGCAGGTTCCGGAATTGGTGAGAGTGCCCTGGTTGTGGATAGAGAGGATTTTGTGCTCTTTATGGTGGATGTTGTGGACTGTGCTGCTCAGACTCAAGGCGGAACTGAAGGGATCAGGATCATTGCTGGGGCTGCAGGGAGATTCCTTGGAACGAGGGAGCTTGATTGGGCAGATATGGAAAGCGGGCTGGGGGCGCTAGATGGGAGTCGGAGTGATGGGGGTCTGCTTGTGGGGAGTCAGAGTGATCAGAGTGACGAGATAGGGGTGGGGGTGGTCTCCTGTCCTCGCCCAGTCTCGTAGACGCACGGCTACCAAGCAGCGACATCAGTGGAAATATTAAAGCCTATAGAATGAAGCCTAAAGATTAAAGCTGTACGGTGGAAGCACCGAACGTCAAAGAAGGAGAGGAAGATGAAGAAGAGTCTCCCTGGAATAAAGCCGGTTGGTCTCTGGAAACTTTTACGGACTACGACAGTCTGAGGACTACGAAAAGTCTGAGGAATAAAGTCTGGCGGTAATGCAACAATTGGATGCCAACCGCCATAAAACAACAACAACAACAACAACAACAACAACAACAACAACAACAACTTTTAGGACTACGACAAAGTCTAAGGAATAAAGTCTGGCGGTAATGCAACACTCGGATGCCAACCGCCATAAAACAACAACAACAACAACAACAACAACAACAACAACAACAACTATTCTAGTCACAAAGACATATCATGACCTCATGGGCTTTGTAACACCAAAGCAATGGAAGGAGTACTTTTACGGACTACGACAGAGTCTGAGGACAAAGCACTGGAAGTCAAGGCACTGGAAGAAGAACTTTTAGGACTACGACAAAGTCTAAGGAATAAAGTCTGGTGGTAATGCAACACTCGGATGTCAACCGCCATAAAACAACAACAACAACAACAACAACAATAACAACAACAACAACAGCCGCCATAAAACACCAAAGAAGAAGAAGAAGAAGAAGAAGAAGAAGAAGAGTGAAGTCTAAAGAGCAAAGTCTAAAGAGTGAAGTCTAAAGAATAATTACTGAAGAAGGGTTGACATTAGATCAGATCTCAGCTAGCTCACGAAAGTCAGAATTCCAATATGGCGGCGACCGAAACGGAAGTTACTGGCCCCAACATGGCGGTGTAGGGTATTATACTAGTACAAGTACTGTAAGGTTATGAATGTCCTCCCACTTGTGAAGGAGGGGGGGCATTCAGGGTTGATAATCGATTAAAGAATTGTTCAAGAATTCAAACATCACACACTGCATCATATCATATCTTAAGAGTAGATTGGGGCACCAGCCGGATTATCGGCATTTAACAACTCTATAATCAAATATCTAAGTTAATTAATTAATTAGAAATTAATTTGCTCATTGATCTGAAGGTTTGAGAACGTAACCGTGACATTGACCCCTTTTCCGGAAATTAATGAACACTTGAAGATTTAATGACCAAATAATTAAACGGATAAATATTAATTAGGAATATGCAAATGA
This sequence comes from Eucyclogobius newberryi, assembly GCF_026437365.1. Taxonomy (NCBI): domain Eukaryota; kingdom Metazoa; phylum Chordata; class Actinopteri; order Gobiiformes; family Gobiidae; genus Eucyclogobius; species Eucyclogobius newberryi. The sequence goes on along the minus strand of NW_027315801.1, from coordinate 15,249,869 downwards.
GTCGGTTTACTGATGGAAAGACTAGACATGATTGTTCTAGATCTATCTAGCTGTGTGTTGGAGTTAATTCTGAGATTCTAAGCCAGCCTGTGAAGTGCATTCATACGAACGGAACCAGAAGCTGTGAGGAGATGGCCTGCGTGGGGTCCAAGGGCCTGCGTGTCGTTCGCTTCGCCTCCAGGCTTCACTCAGTGGTCACGCTGCAGCTCAGTCCACACACTGGCCAGAGCAGGGCTGCTCTGGAGCTCTGCTCTGATGTTGTCTGACCAAAGAAGGATGGGATCAGGTTCTGCGATCTGCATTCTCCTCTCCTCGCACTGAGGCGTTCCCAAATGAAAAGGCTGTTGTGCACCGATGTGGCTAAAAGGCTGTGGACTTGAAAAGTTGCAAAAGGTCCTTGCTTGATTTTGCATGATGCAGTATCAATCACATTTTTAAAAACGGGCACAGATTTCTTAGTTCCGGGAGAGAACATCAGCATGTCTCTTGGAAAAGTCTTTGTTCTGTAGCTTAGCATTGCTCACGCTAGCTAGGTCCGAGGCCTTCCTGGTCCCAAGGCCAGTAAGGTCATGGACCTTACTGGTGGGACCCTGAATGGACCAGCCGGCACCTCAGATGGAACTCTCGTTGGAACTCGAATGGAACTCGCTGTAACTCTCTGCTCTTTCTGACTTACCCCTGCCGGGGTTTTGACGCCGTGGCTTCAGCCAATCAACCGCTGAGTCAGCTTGATAAGGAGACGAGGTCTGGAGGAAGACCCCCCTTTGTTCGGCTCTACCAAAGGCCACAAGAGTTACACAAAAGGTCAAATTATCCACAAAACAAGTTATGAAACAGTTAAATTGACATGTAAAACACGATAACACAATATGTACATGTAAAGTCATTTGGTGGACAAATTTTGCAATCTGATGATTGTCTACTAAAACCACTAAAACCGCTTCTTTTAGCGGTTTACCTTTTGTCTTGGAGAGATCATTACTCTCTGTAATCCAAAAGGAGTCATTTGATGAAAAGTTATTTTCAAAGTTCAAAGCATCTCTGTTGTCTCTCACGTTCTCGGCTCCTGCCGAGGGCCATAATTCTCCTTTTATTCTCCGGAAATCTCTGCAAGAAACGTGTTACATGTTTACATTCAGCGTCGTCTCCCCAACCGCTCTCTCTTATTCACGCTCTCCTTTACTCAAAACATGCGAACTGGTGGTACCACCCCAATTTAGCATGCATTTTAACTGGATGAGTAATTAGTTTTACAAGACATTTTATGTACCTAAAGTACAGTGCTTTTCAATTATATTTTATAAAAATAAAAACATGTGGGAGGTATCCATGTTCATAAACAAAAATGTCTCTTCTCCCACAATCTCCCCTCAAAAATGAAATGTCAACCTGACAAAAACTTAAAGGCGCAATGGACGATTTCTCAGCATGCGCACTCCCCCATGCGGACTGATACAACACACACGTGCGTTTGTTTATTAGCGCGAAGGATCGCATCGCATCTCTCGACTCCCGTAGATTTCCGTCTTCTTCTGAGTCAGCTTGAGAAGTCTTTCTCCGTCTTCATTTTGTCCCGTACACTGAGGGAACTATATTATGATAGATCAATGCCCCGGGGGGCCGACTCTATCGCCGACTCTATCGCTTTTATATAGTGCCCATGCTCATACACAGGTTTGAAAAAACACCCCTAATCACTGACCCCTTTACCCCTGAAAAAGTACCCCTTTTCACTGACCACGCCAAAAAAAGTACCCCTTTTCACTGACCACAACCAAAAAGTACCCCTTTTCATTGACAAAGCCTGAAAATATAGCTTTTTTCACTTTAAAAGTTAGAAAGGTGCACTGAAACATATTACCATAGTATTGTTATACAAATTTACAATTCAATGACATGAAAATTCTCAGAAATAACTTTATTACAAACATATATACAAGTACACAATGATATTTACTGTATGTTCAAGCACATGAACATAACTCACACATGCAAAGCAGACATTTTATGTACAGATAGTTATTTAGCACATATAACAGTTTTTTTAATGTACACAAGTTTCATAGCACAAAACTCAGCACTCTATAAGCAAAATGTATTTACATTATCAGCCTTGGCCCTGAGGAGGCAGCAGGTGAGCGTGGTGCGTAGGCGCCGAGTGTGCACGAACGCTTTACAGCGGGGAAGCGTGTCCGGGGAGTGGGGAAACAGTTCAGGGAACTGGGCGCTCCGCAAATACGAAGAGCGTACCGCTCGCTCCGCTCTGTGCGCGCTCCGTGCGCGGCGCTCTTGGGCAATGAGAGAGCCGGGCACGCACGCCGGGGAGAAGAGATGACGGGGCGGTTAGGGCACACCGTCACAGACAGTCAACAAACAAAAAAATCACCAAGATTGCTAGATTGAGACCCCTATTTGCAGAAAAAGGTAAAAAAAGGACCCCTAATCACGGATCCGCGCGGATCTGCGGAAACGGCCTGAAAACCCCCCCCTTTTCCGCGATTTTTTGTACGAGCATGGACACACCTTTCCACAGAGTCGGCCCCCCGGGATCAATGCGCTTAGACATGCAGAAACGTGGGGACGAGCCGCACGAGGCTGCAGGTGAGCAGTAGGTGCGTTTTAGGATTGATATGTGGCAGGACTAATCGGCAGTCCACGCCACGAGGAAATAAGTCTCAGATTTGGGCCAAAAAAAAAATCGTCCATTCAACCTTTAAAGCACATTTTATAAACAGTCCACATTTGGCAGCTATGCATTACATGTAAGCAGTATAGTACTAATCAGGAGTTAAGAGCACATTTAAGTCCATAAAGATGCAAAACTGGGTACTGTCCACAATACAGCATGTATCTCCTTTTCCACACTGCATGTTGGCAGAAGATGTCTTTGTGCACGATAACATTCATCTTTCACCATAGTGAACATCTGCATCTTTCCTGAGAGTAAGGTACTTAACATAGTCATATCCCACTACAATAACCAATATGTGGTACAATTGCCAGATTAACACACTGAAATCTCCTCTTTTTTCTTTTTTTTTTTTTAACCATAACGGTAACATACAAACAAATGTAGTAAACATTGCTCATTTACTTCTTTAGGCATAATAACTATTTTAATTTCTAAACATGCAAAGTGCTAGGCGGCCTAATGTATCATAAGTAAATGTCACCCTCTTTTTTCTTTGTCTGAAAATATACTGTTTTGCTGGGGTGTGGCCAGGACCCTCGTATCAGTCATATTCACAGACTTTGATGGTTTGGTCATTAACGGTGTTTCAATGTGCATGTTGATAATGTTTGTGACAGAAACGCTGAAGAGCTTGATGCTGTCCTTGAAACCTTCAGTCTTACTCAGCATGTGAAAGGCCCCACCCACAGCAGAGGGCACACTCTAGATCTCATAATTACAAAAGGGGTAAATTTTTCAAATGTCAATGTGGTCGATGCTGCTCTGTCTGATCATTTCTGTGTTTTCTTTGACCTGTCTGTTTTTTCCCAAACCTCCGGTTGGTCCTGCATTTGTTCAGAGGAGTCACATAAATGATGGCACAGGTGCACTGTTTATGGAAATGATAAACTTTGAAAATGTCTCATGTTCTAATGTAAATGATTTGTTGAACTGTTACATCTAGTAGAAAAAGCTTCAGTTGTAGTCATCTGGACTCAGTTTGAAAAATTAGACGTTTCGACTCTCATCCAAGAGTCATTGTCAATAAAAGAATTTAGATCGAGAACTCCGATATTAATACTGTTCTGTGGTAAGACCCGCCCATTGGGAGGAGCCTTCCTGAAGTAGCAAGAGTTGTTTGTTTCAACAGAAACTCCCCCCTTGTATCTACCGAGCTAGCCTATTCAGAATTTTAATGGCCTATTAGAATCCTCTTTGTCTTTGTGAGACCCTGGCTCAACCACCCTGAGTACCTGATTAGCATCTAAATGTCCTGGTCCTGGTCCTCTACCTTTCCAGGGGTTCAGTATTCCATTATAGATACCAGGAAGATTGAATCTTAGCCCTCCATTTCTGTTTAAAGAAGGTCTTTCTTTTTTAACAAAAATAGCTTCCTTGACTCCTCTTTGAAACCATCTTTTCTCCCTGCTTAAAACCTTCACCTCACCGTCTTCAAACGAGTGATTAGAGGCTTCAAGATGGAGATGCACGGCGCTCTGTGGTCCTGAACTTGTATTTCTTCTGTGCTGAGTCCAGATGACTACAACTGAAGCTTTTTCTACTATGGAACACTCCTGGACGAATGAGGGATTACACCGACATGTTACATCTAGTGTTTTGAATGTTCTAGACACCATTTCCCCTGTGAAGGCTAAAATGGTTAAAAATAAGCAGAAGGCGCCATGGAGAAATGATGATTCCTCCGGGCCGAACGGAAATGGTGCAAGTCAAAGTCTCTCGTTGGAACTCGAATGGAACTCGCTGTAACTCTCTGCTCTTTCTGACTTACCCCTGCCGGGGTTTTGGCACTGTGGCTTCAGCCAATCAACCGCTGAGTCAGTTTGATAAGGGCTGGACTAGGACTAGGTCTGGAGGAAGACCCTCCTTTGTTCGGCTTTACCAAAGGCCACAAGAGTTACATAAAAGGTAAAACTATCCACAAAACAAGTTATGAAACACTTCAATTGACATGTAAAAAACGATAACACAATATGTACATGTAAAGTCATTTGGTGGACAAATTTTGTGGAAAGTCAAAGTCAAAGCTCCAGGTTCAAAAATAGATTTACAAAGAGAAGCTGAACATGTACAACCTAATTTTATGTAGAACTAGAGAAAGATACAACAAAGAACAGATAACTTACCGAAAACTTAATCGAAAAGCTCTTATAAAAACTCTTATATAAAACCTCTCATATTCTTAAAAAAAGAAAAAGAAAAGAATAGTAACAATAATAACGCTCTCATTTACAGCAGAATTATAGACGGACTATATTGCACCAATATGATTGACATGACAATATACACATGTGGGTATGACAGTATACACGTGTTTAGGGCTAACAGTGTTTGTTGTACAGTCTGACAGCAGCAGAAGGAAAGACCTGTGAAACCTCTCCTTCACACAGCAAGAGTGGATCAGTCTGTCACTGAAGCTGCTCTCCAGAGCGGACAGAGTGTCCTGCAGGGGGTGAGACTCATGGTCCAGCATATATGTGAGTTTAGCCAGGACCCTGCTGTCCCCCACCTCCTGCACCGAGTCAACAGCACAGTCCAGGACGGAGCTGGACTTCTTGATGACCATGTCCAGCTTCTTCCTCTCCCTCTCTGTGATGCTGCTGCTCCTGCAGACCACACCGTACAGGGGGGCTGATGCCACCACAGAGTCGTAGAAGGTCTTCAGGAGTGGCCCTGTCACTCCTGAAGACCTGAGTCTCCTCAGGAGGTAGAGCCGACTCTGGCTCTTTCTGTACAATGCGTGTTATGAGTGTTATGAGTCCAGTCCAGTTTGTGGTTCAGATGAACACCCAGGTACTTGTATGAGTCCACTCTCTCAATGTCCCTTCCCTGGATGTTCACTGGTGAGGGGGCAGTGGGGTGGTGTCTGCGGAAGTCCACCACCATCTCCTTTGTCTTCCCCGCGTTGATGAGGAGGTGGTTCCGCTGACACCAGTCCACAAAGTCATACGCCAGTCCTCTGTCCTCCACATCACTGTCGTTCGTGATGAGTCTGATGATGGCAGAGTTGTCAGAGAAGCTCTGCAGGACATAGCTGTCCGTGTCGTGTCTGAAGTCTGCAGTGTAGAGGGTGAAGAGAAAGGGCGCAAGTACAGTGCCCTGGGGCGCCCCCACACTGCAGGTCCTGGTGTCAGACACACAGTCCCGGGCTCTCACAAACTGGGGGCGTTCTGTGAGGTAGTCCAGAATCCACTCTGCCAGCTCATACTCCACACCAGCCATCTCCAGCTTGTTCCTCAGGAGCAGCGGCAGGATGGTGTTGAAGGCGCTGGAGAGATCAAATAACAGGATCCTCACAGCGCTGCCAGGTTTCTCCAGATGAGAGAGGGAGCGGTGCAGCAGGGAGATGACGGCGTCCTCCACTCCAATGCCAGGGGTTGGCAGGGGGACTGTGTGCTGGGGGGATGGGTGAGTTTGGGTGGAGTGGTGGGCTGATGGGCCGGAGCAGAGGTGTGAAGAGGAACGGGTGTGGGCCATTGTCCAGCTGTGGGAGAGAGAGCATGCAGCTGTGCAGGGGGAGGGGTGGGTGATTGATCAAATTTCAGGAAGTGATAATTCAGTTAATTCACCCACTGTAGGTCCCCTCCGTCTGGAACTTTGAAGCCTGAGATGGTTTTCAGGCTCCTCCACACTCCTTGAATGTTCTGCTGCTGCAGCTGGTCCTCCAACTTTCTCTTGTAGCTGGCTTCCGCCTGCCTGATCTTCCTCCTCAGCTTCTTCTGCAGTCCTCAGCTCCTCCTTGTTCCCTGACCTAAAAGCTCTCTTCTTTTTCAGCAGAGCCTTCAGTTTATAGTTAATCCATGGCCAGTGTTTTATTGTCTCTGGTGGGGCAGGTAACATACTGGGTGTATATAGGCAGAACAGAAGAGGGAGAAGCGTGGTTGAAGTCACCAGAGACGAGGACCTGTGGGTGCCGTGTCTGTAACCTGCTGGTGCAGGAGAGCAGTGCTTCACAAGCATCATACAGACCCATTTCTATTCTGAATGTGGACTATTGTATATGCACCCCAATTATGTCCAACAAAATGGAACAAATACTCCCACAATGATCAGACAGAATTTGTTAGCAAACAACAAACACAAGATAACATAAGATGATCCTTACACATAATGAGCCAAATACAAACAAAAACAAAGCCGTAATAATTAATTTGGACGCTGAGAAGGCTATTGATTCTGTTAGCATGCCATATTTATTTAAAGTGCTTAACAAATTTCAAATCGACTATAACTATAAAACATTGGAGCTATTTACAATGGTCCAACATCAAGAATTAAAATCTATGGTCATCTGACAGATCACTGACTCTGGACAGGGGGGTCAGGCAGGGCTGTGCCTGGTCTCCCCTCCTATTTGCTTTGTATTTGGAACATTGGCTCACATTTTTTCGACAATCAAAAACAATTCACGGTTTTACAATTGGTTAATTGGTGGGATGGAACATAAAATTTCTTGCTATGCAGATGTTATTTTATTGTATTTGACCAAACTAGAAATTTCCATAAATGTGATGCATTGTCATTAAGAAATTGGTCCAATGTCTGCATACAAATTAAATGTATAAAAAACTTACTGTTACTGACACCCCCTTCTGACCTTTAGAAAGACTTACCCATTTAAATGGTAAAGGGAATCTTAGATATTTAGGCGTGGTACTCCATAGAGACCTAGCAACAACTCTGGAGAATATACCCCTGTTTTTACTAGCATAAAAAATATCTAAAAAAATGAAATCTTATCCCATGCTTAAGTCCAAGTCAAAGGATTAAAACTATAAAAATATATGTTTTGCCCCGGGTTCTCTGTCTTTTCCAGACTCCTTCAATTTCCATCCCAACTAGCTGTTTGATGAGTGGAATAAAAAAAGATCTAGATTAGTATGGCAAGGAAAGAAACCCTGTCTGGTTCAAAACTTTACAATCATAAAAAAGGATGTTGGCCTTGGCTAATTTTGTTGTTGAAATTTCAGCTCAAATCAGAACGGTTTTACTGGTGCTATCGAGAATAGAATGAGAATCAGAATCAGAATATGAAGCTCAATGGAAAAAATATTGAGATTACACCTAACAGTACATCATGATTAAAAATAAAAACAATCTTAATCTAAAAAATATATATCTAAAAAAACATTGAAAAGTGTACTCTAAACTGTAATATGCACATTAAACAGCAAAGTTATCCACAGAATTCTACATATTTAAACTCTAGTTATTCTAGAATATTGTGTCCGGATTCAATTATTTTTTTAATTATACAATCATTTATTGTATAATATTTCAGCTTCAACCGCTTAGATTCAGTTCTAGTCATGTGGACATTTTAATGGGGGGGAAAACAAGACATTTGGACTCTCACCCACGAGGTATTCTCAATCTGAAGATCTAGTCTGAGAACTCCTGACAATGGCCAGGGTTTCTCCCGCTCAAAACACTATTGTATATGACTGGTAAGTTGAACCATAAACCTACATTCCAGTTTAAAGAGAGATTCTCTTTATTTTTTAACAAAAATTGCCTCCTTGACTCCTCTTTCAAACCATCGCGTCTCCGAGCTTAGAATATTCACCTCACTGTCCTCAAAGTTTGTAGCTTTAAGATGAAGATGCACGGCGCTCTGTGGTCCTGAATTTGCATGTCTTCTGTGCTGATAAAGCCTCTTGTGAAGTGGCTGTTTAGTCTCACCTATGTAATGCTCTTAAACATTTCACTGGAGTGGTCCAAACCACATCTCAGTAAAAAGCATGATGCTGCTGTCCCTTTACTCCTGCTGGGATCGCGTGAGTCCCTGGAGAGATCTCATGTTTTCGGTGATGATGGAGGGAATAGTAGGCCTGAAACATCTCTTCTTCTCCTGGAGCCTCCGTGTCTTGCAAAGCACCTCCGCTGGGATCTCGCGTTGGTCCAGGGGGAACAACAGCTGCTCCTTTGACAGCTGCTCCTTTGAGTAGACAAACGTAGCCCAGGGGGCGCTGGGGGTTAACGCACATTGTAGCGCCGAAAACATGCAATTCAACAAAATAAAGTTGAATCAAAGCAAAGCCAAAGCTTGTCTGTAAACCCTGGACTTACAAAGGAATGTAAAAATGTTCCAGAGAGTATTTACAATATTACAATAAGTAGAGAAGTTAGAGAAGAGTGTTGCAACAAGCAGCCAGCTTTAGAAAGCATACAAAGGATACAAAGAAGAGTAGTTTCAAGCTAAACTGTAAACTACTACTACTTTTATCAGGAGGTTCGGCCCTGTGGGCAGGGCCTACTCGGAGTAGAATACATTTCTGAGTTCTCAGACTTTATCCGCAGATTGTGAATGACTCTTGGATTAGAATTGAAACGTCTTGTTTTTCTAAAAAAAAAGAAAAACTGTCCAAATGACTACAACTGAATATTTTTCTACAATGAACACGTCTGGACAAATGAGGGTTTACACCGTTAGCCCCCTTTACCTCCTGTTAGCTCCCATTAGCTCCCGTTTGCTCTTTGCAGGTGTCTTAGCTGTTGCCGTTGTGCTCCGGCTCTCGCAGCAAAGACAGAAGCTTCTCCATCTTTGCCATTTCAGCCTCTGGGCCTTTGGATTGCTTCTGGTGCTTTTTCATCTTTGGCTGCTTTCTGAGGTTTGGAGATAGTTTGAAACTGGACACCCGTCCTCTTTCGTCTCCCACAATGAGCACAGGATGCACTGGGTTGAACTGGACATGCGTCAGTTTTTTCTTGGTCGTGACTTGCTGCTGACACAAAGCCTGGTATTTGTTTGAACTCAGGTCGAACACATGGATCGTCCCGTTTGTGGTCACAGCAGAGAACACAGTGGAGGAGTATGGAGCCCAGCACACGTTGCCCACAGCCGAACACAGGTCAAAGGTGAACATGGGAGCACTGATGGTGTGGTCCCAGAGCTTCACAGTCCAGTCCGAGCTGCAGGACATGAAGACTTTGGGATGGAACTGGTTCCACTTCAACGAGTCTACAGGCATGACATGAGCGTCGTACAAGTCCAGATACTCCCCCAAGTTATTCTTCGAACACTTGTAAATCTTTCCTGTTTCACTGCCCACAAGAAAAAGGTGGTCAATTTGTTTGTGGAAGTCGAAGGACGTGAGACAAGCATTGATGTTCTCGTCGTTGGACACGCTTACTGTCAGGCGGATAATGTCTGTGTGCACCAGCTTATTCTTCACCAGAGTCCAGCAGACCACACGACCATCAGATGACACAGAGAAGAAGTTGTGGTTGTTGTCCATGTCGTTGTTCTGCCATTGAACCTGCCACACAGGGTCGGTGTGCTTGCCCGTCTTGGCTGTGCTCTTAAACACCGGCTCGGAGCTTCTTTTTTGGAGGTTGAACACGGCCACAGAGCCATCGTAGAAGCCGGCTGTGGCCAAATGGGGGCATTGCTCGTGCACGTCCATGCACAGCACACTTGACCAAGTGGGAAAGAAGTACTCTGGGTATGAAGTGTTTTTTAGCGAGTAGAACAAGAGCAGGCCGTGCGACTGACAGTTAAACTCATATGATCCCATTCCAACAGCAAAAAGATCAGGATATTTCTTGTTCCAACAGAGTGCAGTGACTGAAAGTTTCTTGGCCTTGTCGAACTGAAACTTCCACAGCGGCAGCAGAGTTCCCTCTTGACGGCCCTCGTCTGCCGGGTCCTCGAAGTATTTAAAATCCTGGAGAATCAGGTCAAACGTGTTCTGGTTCACCATCCGCTCCAGGATCTTTGCCGCTTTGGACAATTTGTTCAGACTATCGGCCAGTGAGTCTGTTGCACTCAGTTTCTTCTCATCCTTTCTGCTTTGATTCTGTTTGTCTTTGCTCCTCTCTTGTTTCTCCAGCTCAACGTATGCGTCATAAATCTCCCACTGGTTGGCCGTGGCGGAGAAAGTGCTTTGAGGAGGAGGCTCAGTCTGAACACTTCGCTCCCGCAAAGGGTTGTTCAGCGTCTGCGAGGCTCTTTCACTGAAGTTGAACTGGTTTGTGAGTTTGCGTTCTTTTTGGTCAAGTTTTGTTGCATCGCTGTCTGGTCTGTCGTCGTCTGCCGCGTCGTCACTTTCTTCCGGAGTATGTGGTTTCTCTGCCTCATGTTGCACTCCAGCCTCCACTGCCACCGTGAGTCCTTCTTTGGCCCTGAGTCTCCGAGCCTCCTCTGAGTCCTGGTGCAACACACTTGGCTCCAGAACAAAGTGAACTGCAAGATGACCCACTGTGACGGGTTTGAACGAGCGCTCCTTGTAGCTGTAGCGTATGATGTTGTCTGGAGCATGAGGGTTGTTGGCCGTGAGGCTCCTGGTGAGCTCTTTCTTCAGCTCAGCCTCAGATAGCTCCTGGTGGTCGTTGGGCTTCACTGCAGTCATGTGGCTCAGATCTTCTCCGAGGTCTGCAGCCTCCAAACTCTCTCTTTTTTTTGCTCTTTTCGCCACATTTCCCATTTGACTGCCCTTTCTTCTTTGATTGTTTGACACAGACATTTCTCCGCTTAATGTCCCGCACTCACTTTAGTCTGAGTTAAATGTGAACTAAAAGCTGTTAAAAGTTTGTTTTTGCGTGATGCTGTGCACTTGTGTACAGATTCAATGATCATTTGTTCTTCTGTTTGTTATGGCGGTTGGTATCCAAGTGTTACATTACCGCCACCCACTATAGTTGTCTTGTTGCTGCTGTTTTATGGCGATTGGTATCAAAGTGTTACATTACCGCCAGACTTTTTTCTTTAGACTTTTTTCTTTTCTTTAGACTTCATTCTTCAGAGTCCGACCGGCTTTATTCCAGAGCAGACACTTCTTCATCTTCCTTCCTTGGTGTTTGGTGCTTTATTCTTTAGGATTCATTATTTAGGCTTTGATACTTCCGTTGTTATCGTTGCTTGGCAGCCGTGTATCTACTGGATTGGGCGAGGACAGGAGACCAGCGACGCCCCTACTTCCATTTCTTTACTCTGATCACTCTGATTCCCCAAAAGTAGATTTCCTTCACAGTAGACTCCCATTCAACGCCTTTAGCCTGTTTCCTATTTCGGCCCATTCAAGTTCTTTTGTTCCAAGGAATCTTCCTGCAGCTTTAGCAATGATCCTGATCCTTTCAGTTCCCTTTTGAGTTGTTGTTGTTGTTGTTGTTGTTGTTGTTGTTTTATGGCGGTTGGCATCCAAGTGTTGCATTACCGCCAGACTTTATTCCTCAGACTTTGTCGTAGTCCTCCCTTTTGAGTTTGAGCAGCACAGTTTACAACATCCTCAGTTGTACGTCTTACGTCTTTAAAGGTGATTGTTCTTGCTTTATAATCATTAGAATGATTATGTCATCATTATAATGATGATGTCATATAGCCCTACACTCACTTTATGATTGGGTGAACTGGGGGGAGGGAGTCTAATGGCTCGTTCACGCCAGGAATGCCAACTGCCATAAAAAACAACAACGACAACGCGCCGTCATGGGACCCCGGTCCTAATACTGAATGGTGTTGAAGCAGTCAGCGACGTTGACAAAGCTGAACTGTTGGCCAGCACCTTTGTGTCGGTGCACAGCTCTGACAATCTCTCACCTGCGGAAAGGCACTACAGGGAGAGTACTTTGGCCCAGAATTCTGAGCTGATTGGGCACCAGCCTTCGACTCAAGATGACCTTGACCTTCCGTTTAGTTTGTTTGAGCTAAGGAGAGCACTTTCTAAGGCGAAACAGACAGCCCCGGGTAGAGATGAGGTGTGCTATGACATGCTCTCTCATTTGACTGATGACACGCTTGGGCTAGTCCTGGGTCTTTTCAACCGTGTTTGGGATTCAGGTTGTGTTCCATCTGCGTGGAAACAGTCTACGGTGGTGCCGGTTCTGAAGCCGGGTAGGCCAGCGTCTGACCCTTCAAGTTATAGGCCGATTGCCTTGACGTCGCAGCTCGGGAAAACGATGGAGCGCATGGTTACCGAGCGGTTGGATTACTTCTTGGAGAGTCGGGGTTTGCTTCCTGCGCACCAGAGTGGTTTCCGTAGGGGCAGGAACACCATGGATTCCGTGTTGTGTTTGGAATCTGATATCCAGCTGGCCAGGGCTCAGAAAGAAAAGGTTATTGCGGTGCTCTTTGATGTGGAGAAGGCGTACGATATGGTTTGGAAGGATGGGCTCCTCATTAAGCTGCGGAAGTGTGGTGTGAAGGGTAAACTGTTTAACTGGGTCCGGAGCTTTCTGTCTGGCCGGCGTATCCAAACCAGAGTGGGCGCTGCTTACTCTGGGGTCTATGAGGTAGAGAATGGGATCCCGCAGGGGAGTGTGTGTAGCCCTATCTTGTTCAATGTCATGATTAAGGACATCTTTGACGACGTGGATGGGTCTGTTGGGAGGAGCCTTTATGCTGATGATGGTGCTCTATGGGTGAGAGGGAGGAATCTCCGGTTTTACGAGGCGAAACTGCAAAGGGCAATACAGCAGGTGGAGCAGTGGACCCTGAAGTGGGGGTTTAAACTGTCCGTACGGAAGTCTCAAGTGATCTGTTTCTTCAATGGGCATAGGGACGTCTCCCTTCGACTGCATGGGCAGGTGCTTGAACAGGTCAGGGAGGTGAGGTTCTTGGGGGTCACCTTTGACGAGAGGCTTAGTTGGCGTCAGCACATTGATGAGGTCAGTGGTAAATGCAAAAGGGTGAATAACTTGCTCCGTTGTCTATCCGGCCAGGACTGGGGGGCCAGCAGAAGGTCGCTCCTGGGTATTTATCGGGCCGTCATGAGGGCGGCTATTGATTATGGCTGTATAGCCTACATGTCTGCGGCTGAGACTAACTTAAAGAAGCTTGATGTGGAGCAAGCCCAGGCCTTGCGCATCTGCTGTAGGGCTTTTAGGACCTCCCCTGTCTCGGCGCTGCAGGTTGAGTTGGGGGAATTGCCGTTACGGCTCCGGAGGCTAGAACTTCTGTTAGCTTACTGGGTGAATGTGCAAGGTCATACGAGCTCTCACCCGGTGAGGGACTTTCTCAGGGTTGATGGGGGGCAGAGTGAGGCTGGCGGTATGGTTTTCAGCCAGGTAGGAAATGCGAAGGCGCGGCTTGCGGGGGTTGGTGATCTGCGTGTGAGCCCGTCGGTGGCTTTGTCTGCTATAGCTCCGTGGAAGTTTGTCCCGGCTCCTGTTGATGTTAGCTTGCATGGCAAGCTTAGAGGAGTCGCTGGGAGGGCACCGCAGTTTGCCGTTCAAGCGATCATCGATAAGCACTCAGGTGATGTGTTTATTTATACCGACGGGTCTAGGGATCCTGAGAGTGGGCGTACTGGCGCCGCTTATTTTGTGCCTGAGCTGGGGCTAGCGGTCAAGAAGAGGTTGACAGATCGCCTTTCTGTTTTCACGTCGGAACTTATAGCGATACGGTTGGCGTTGGAATGGGCGGAATCTGCTTTGCAGTGTTGCGGCATTGTGGTGGCCTCTGACAGCCTTTCTGCATTGCAAAGCATTAAATCTGGGAAATCGGATTGCAGACAGGATGTGTTGAATGGCATCTTCTGTCTGATGCTCTCCCTGTCCAGGAAGGATGTGAGGGTTTCCTTCATTTGGGTCCCTGCGCATGTGGGGGTGGATGGTAACGAAATGGCTGATGCACTGGCTAAACGTTCCCTTCGGCGGCCATCAATTGATGTAGCGGTTGAGTTGGGCAAGTCTGAAATCAAGCCCGTTATCAAGAGTCATGTGGTCGGCCTTTGGCAGGAATTTTGGAGCCACTGTGTTACTGGACGGCATCTCTATCACATACAGGGTAGTGTGGGTCCTTGCGGGTCTATGGGCAGGAACGCGTGGGAGGAAAGGGCCTTCGCCCGCATGAGGATTGGCCATACTGGACTCAATTGGTCACTGAGTAGGATAGGCAAACATCCGACCGGTCTGTGTGGTCACTGTCGGGTGCCAGAGACTGTCGAGCATGTGCTGATTTGCTGTGAGGCTTATGATAGGGAAAGGGCCGGGTTGGCCTTGTGGTTTCGGAATAATGGGCGGGAGTTCAATCTGCGGAACGTTCTGGCGATCCAGTCACAGGGTTTGTGTCAGGCTGTGGTTGCTTACTTATGTAGCACAGGGCTGGGTAAACGTTTATAGAGGTGGGGGGTGTTGGAGACTGAGCCGAGGATGAGGAGCAAGAGGATGTTCTAACGCGCTTGGACTTCGTGGGCCTAGAAACGCCAAAGTGATGGAAGAAGGACTTCTAACCGAACGTCAAAGAGGGCGAGGAAGGTGAAGAAGAGTCTCCCTGGAATAAAGCCGGTTGGTCTCTGACACAACAACTATTCTAGTCACAAAAACACATCATGACCTCATGGGCTTTGTACGCCAAAGCAATGGGAGGAGTACTTTTACGGACTACGACAGAGTCTGAGGACTACGAAACGTCTGAGGATTAAAGTCTGGCGGTAATGCAACACTCGGATGCCAACCGCCATAAAACAACAACAACAACAACAACAGTTTGGATATTACGGCAACATAGAGGAACGCCTCGGTCCGTATGACGGGGAAGAAGAAGAGGAAGCGTGACCTGGTCGGTGACGATATGAACAGCGGGGAGGACTCCCCTGGAGCCACTGATCCTGTGCAGCGTAGGGCGTCTTCTTGCTCGTCTATGGAGGGCTCTCTCAGTGAGGAGCAGGGCGGGGGGGTTGCAGATGTCGGGGATGTGAGTTCAGAGTGTAAGGTGTTCATAAAGCTCGCGCAGGATAATGCGTCCTTTAAGGGGTGGGATCCGATGGCATTGACAAGGAGCCTGACTGTAGCTGTGGGAGTGGTCAAGCATGCGAGTGTCCTTAGGGATGGCTCGCTGCTGGTCGTGTGCAAGGACGTGGCTCAGCAAAGGAAGGCGATTGAAGCTAAGTGTCTGGGGGGGAAGGACATTCTTGTGTCTGATGCTGTAAGAGGCACGGTCAGGGGAGTTATAGTAGGCGTCCCTACTACGACATCTGTGGATGACATAAAGGAGAATTTGACTGGAGCTAAGGTGGTGGATGCTAGGCGGTTGAAGATGACCCGGGATGGGGTAAGGTGTGACAGCCTGTCGATAATGATTAGATTTGAAGGTGGGATCCTGCCTCGTGTGGTGTGCGTTGGGTACATGCGCTATGGCGTACGCCCATATGTTCTGCCGCCCCTGCGTTGCTTCAAGTGCCAGCGCTTTGGGCATATTGCAGCGGTCTGTAGAGGGAAGCAGAAGTGTGGTAAATGTGCAGGAGACCACGAGTATGGGAAGTGTGACGACGGAGCAAAACTCAAGTGCTGTAACTGTGGGGGAGAGCATAGCTCTGCCTACGGGGGATGCGTGTTCAGCAAGAGGGCTGCTGAGGTGCAAAAAGTTAGAGCCTCTCAAGGCATATCCTACGCGGATGCGGTCAAGAAGGTGTCTGGTAGTCAGGTGACGGTGGATGCAGTGGGGGCTGCCAGTGCTGCTGGTGTCCTAGGCGACAGGGGAGGGGGCAGCGTTGCCCGCGGCCAGGGGGAGGTCCCCACTGGGATGCCTGTGAGTGTGGCTTCCACGGGCAGAGGCCCTGTGGGTGCGGAGGATGTACTGGTTGTGAAGAGGAAAGATTTCGTCCTCTTTATAGTGGAAGTGATTAACTGTACTGGGCAAACCAAGAAGAGATCCGAAAAGACTAAGATCATCGCTAAGGCTGCAGGGAAGTACTTTGGAGCTGGGGGCCCCGAG
This sequence comes from Eucyclogobius newberryi, assembly GCF_026437365.1. Lineage (NCBI taxonomy): Eukaryota > Metazoa > Chordata > Actinopteri > Gobiiformes > Gobiidae > Eucyclogobius > Eucyclogobius newberryi. The sequence goes on along the minus strand of NW_027315801.1, from coordinate 15,233,526 downwards.
TGGACGGAGATAGAGGATGCGCTGCGGGAGGGCGCCCTGCCCCATTCTGGCAGTGGGAGTGGGGGGGCTCCCGATGCGCCGTCAGGTTCCGGGGGCTCATAATGGCGGTGGTTGTCTTGCAATGGAATGCGCGTAGTCTTCGTGCTAATGGCCAGGAATTTAAGCATTTTGTCTCTACCTTGTTGAACAAGCCTCACGTTATGTGCGTGCAGGAGACTTGGTTACGACCTAGGTGGGGTTTTGGGATACAAGGGTATGTGTTCGTTAGGAATGATAGGGAGCAGGGTAGAGGCGGAGGTGTGGCTGTGTTTGTCCGAGATGACCTAAATTACGTTGTTGTCAGTGTGTGTAAAGCGCCGGAGGCCCTGGCGGTGAGGGTCTGGCTGGGTGGTGAAGCTGTTACTGTGGTTAACCTTTATAATCCGTGTGGTGAGTTAACGTTAGAGTCCTTACATAGTATCGGTAAGGATGTTCGGGGAAAGGCCGTGTGGTGTGGGGATTTTAATGCGCATAGCGCTTTGTGGGGCGGTAGTGGTACCGATAGGTATGGGCAGGTGGTAGAGGGTTTTATCAATCAAAGGGAGTTGGTTTATCTGAATGATGGGGGTGGGACCCGCTATGATATGGGGACCGGTGCGGAAAGTGCAATAGAGGTGGGGGGTGTTGGAGACTGAGCCGAGGATGAGGAGCAAGAGGATGTTCTAACGCGCTAGGACTTCATGGGCCTAGAAACGCCAAAGTGATGGAAGAAGGACTTCTAAAGGATAAAACGACAAAGACGTCCCATGACCTCATGGGCTTTGTAAAACAACAAAGACGTCCCATGATCTCATGGGCTTTGTACTTCCATAGCACCGAACGTCAAAGAGGGCGAGGAAGGTGAAGAAGAGTCTCCCTGGAATAAAGCCGGTTGGTCTCTGACACAACAACTATTCTAGTCACAAAGACACATCATGACCTCATGGGCTTTGTAACACCAAAGCAATGGGAGGAGTACTTTTACGGACTACGACAGAGTCTGAGGACTATGAAACGTCTGAGGAATAAAGTCTGGCGGTAATGCAACACTCGGATGCCAACCGCCATAAAACAACAACAACAACAACAACAACAACGCCGCAGACGCCGATTCGCGCTGGACGCAGAAGTTGGACGCCTGTACATTTAAAGACTAGACGCAAATAAGCCGCGTTCTCGACGCAAGGGAGCAGAGCCAAAAAATAATAAGTGGGTCCGCCGCCTGCGCATGCGCAGTGGAGGTGTTGGTCTCTTGGTGAAAATGGCGGATATAGAGACAAGTTTTCACTTATTTGGCTTTAAAAACCCTCATACGGAGGCGCCGTACTTGGCGGCGACGTGTCTGGGTACACAGGAGGCGATCTGAGTTTGGAGAATTCCACCATTTGCTGCCAGAGCTGCGCGGCTTGACGATCAGCGTTTTCAGCGCTATTTTCGTCTGTCCCGTCCCCAGTTTGACGACCTGTTATCCCGCATTGGTGCGAGGATAACCTACCAGAACACCAACTACAGACATTCATACATAGCTAATAAAAGTAACCAGGGTAAATAGTGGACGGTGTTTGAACTATATTTAAACGAAGCTCGACGCTCATACAACACCAAGTGTATTTTTATTAAAATGTCTTTATATTGCCTGGTCTTGTGTACCATTTTAGAATCGATTGTGGTATATTTTATAAAAGTACATGTAAACTATATTTAGGATATATTGTTATTTGTTTGTTTGTTTGTTTTTTATTCAGTTTTCTTGCCACTGGAGACTCCTACAGGACAATTTCCAGCAGCTTCAGGGTTGGTGTGTCCACAGTCTCCTCCATCATCCCTGAAGTAGCAGCTGTCATCTGGGACTGTCTCGTGGCAGAATTTATGGCAGTGCCCACAGCGGAGGACTGGAGGTCCATTGCAGCGGAGTTCCAGGAGCGGTGGAACTACCCTCTCTGCTGTGGAGCTGTGGACGCGAAACATGTCCGGATGAAGCCCCCCCAACTCAGGATCTCGCTTCTTCAATTACAAGGGGGATCATTCCCTTGTCTCCTGGCCGTGGTCGATGCTTGGTATCGTTTCCGGGTAATCGACGTGGGGGGACATGGGAGGACGAGTGATGGGGGGATCTTGGCCAACTCTGCATTTGGTCAGGCCCTGCGTGAAGGCACTCTCCAGCTGCCCCCTGACCAGAACCTGCCTGGGGCTGAAGACAGAGGCCTACAGCCCCATGTCTTTGTAGCGGATGAAGCCTTCCCGCAGCAAAGACATCTGATGAGACCCTTCCCTGGACGTAGGCGCCTCCCCATTGAAGAGCGGGTCTTCAACTACCGCCTCTCTCGGGCACGGCTGGTGGTTGAAGACGCCTTTGGGATCTGGACCTCACAATGGAGGATGTTTCTGCGGCGCCTGGAAGTCCACCCTGAAGTCGCGGAGAAGTGTGTGAAGGCGACTTGTCTCCTCCACAACTTCATGCGAGCCACAGCGCCGGCGCATGTGCCTGGAGCGTGGGGGGCTGGAGCACAGGAGGAGCCACTTCCAGGTGTGGGGCGGATCGGGGCAAATATCTCTTTCCAAGAGGCCTTGAGGGTGAGGGAGGTGTTTAAGGCCCATTTCACTGAAGAAGGAGCAGTGCCATGGCAGCCAAGAGAATAGTCATGTCCTCCACAGGACTGACCCACAACGGCTCTTTTAAGAGCCACCCACTAAACAACAAAGAGCTTAATTTGAGTATGTTTTGGTACATCTGTCCACAGTCTGTTGTATACAGTGTTTTTATAAAGTGTTTTTCATATTTATTGGCAACGTCAAGATTGAGCCCAAAGGCCAGGCTTTTTTTTATTTATAAAACCGTGATTAGCTCAGCTTTTGTCCTTGGCTTTTTGCTTATGACTTTAAATTTTGGATAATGAATTAAGTACATCTTTAAATAATAAAATTTAACTACCCAGGATTATATATAAGAAAAAAGTGGCATGCGAGTGAGTGCATACAGGAGACACGTTTTATAATATCAACATAAATTCTTACAAAAATATAACATTAACTATATACAAAATTAACAAAATAACAAAATAAATAACTATTTACAAAAAGGAACAGGAGCAAGAAGGACCATAGCCTGGAGGAGAGCTTGAGGGACACGTTGAAGGAGAAGAAAAAGGGGGTCTCATTCCTCTCCTGCAGAAGGTTCCTGCTCATGTCTAATCGACATGCTCCAATGGATCCAGATTCAAAGTAAATGTCCTCCTGGCATGAATCAACTGATACGTTTCCAATTTTAAATCTTCCTTTAGCTGAGGAGGAACCGTCTGCAGGAGAGGAAGGAGACCTAAAAAGAAGTTCTCATCTGGACAAAGGACACGAGGAGGAGAAGGAGCAGTAGCAGATCGAGCCATAAGCGCCTCCAGCAGATGCTCTTCATAGGTGCGATCTTGCTCCCTGGGCCTCCTCCTCCTCGCTGGGCCTAATAAAAAAAAACACAGCAATTTAGATGACACAGGCTAAAAAAAAACAAATTGTTATTTTGTCCAACCAAATGCTTTCACACACCTGTGGGTGCAGCAGAAGGGCCAGCAGCAGAAGGGCCAGCAGCTGAAGGGCCAGCAGCAGAAGGGCCAGCAGCTGAAGGGCCAGCAGCAGAAGGGCCAGCAGCAGAAGGGCCAGCAGCTGAAGGGCCAGCAGCTGAAGGGCCAGCAGCTGAAGGGCCACCAGCTGAAGGGCCACCAGCTGAAGGGCCAGCAGCAGAAGGGCCAGCAGCAGAAGGGCCAGCAGCAGAAGGGCCAGCAGCTGAAGGGCCAGCAGCTGAAGGGCCAGCAGCTGAAGGGCCAGCAGCTGAAGGGCCAGCAGCTGAAGGGCCAGCAGCTGAAGGGCCAGCAGCCCCAGCAGTATCAGGGCGGAAAGTCAAATCCTGATCTTCTAAAAGAACATTGCACAGGCGTTATATTTAAGCCCATTACATTTATTGCTTTATTAAATATCATATTTAATGAGGCATACGCATTTTATATGGAGCCAATATAATTTTCCAGTTTCATACTACAAACCTGATTCGGAGAGCCCTTCTGCTGCGTCTTCAGGCTCTCGGGTCCTCTATGCCCTCCTCGACCCTTCTCTCCATGTTGCCGCTGGATTCACGGGGGGTGATTTAAGGGTCTATGAAGGACATGACCCCAGAGTACCGCCACTTTGCTGCTGACCCTGCTGCAGACCCACTCCTCTTTTCTCTCTCCTTTTTCTTCTCCTTCGTGTATGTCTCTCAAGCTCTTCCACCGCTTTCTGCTGAATTCCTCTGAATAAACACATGAACTTGTCAAACTCAAACTAGAAAAAAATAATATTAATATTAAAACTGAGTTGATAGTTGGATTCATCAACTATCAACACATTTTTTTATTGTTTAAAAGCTGTAAAAACTGTTCAGTTCACTGACAGTTCAGTCTCCTCGCTCACCTTTCTCCAGGCTAGGTCCTTCTTGCTCCTGTTCCGGTATTCCACCGTTCCCACGTCATAAAGTTCTTTCTTCCCGTACACCGCGCCACTATTAACTTCTCGTCCGCCATGACTGAAGAAAACGAGCTTTGTCCCGGGCGAAATGCGTACGTACGTTACCGGAGCGTCATCTCTGATTGGCTGCTGCGCCGCCTCGCCGCAGAAAAGCTGAACAAATCTGAACTTTTCTGCTGCGAACAATTTTGACACCTTGAAGCTTATACGCCTGTCAAAGCGTCTAGAGCGGAAAACGCAAAAGCGCCCCCGCCGCGCTCCACGCCAAAAAAACAGGAATCGCACCACAGAAAAGCAGAAATCACGCTGCAAAAACGCAGGAGGTGTTCGACGCGCGTTTACATAGACTTTGAATGTTGTTGTTGTTGTTGTTGTTGTTGTTTTATGGCGGTTGGCATCCAAGTGTTGCATTACCGCCAGACTTTATTCCTCAGACTTTGTCGTAGTCCTCAGACTCTGTCGTAGTCCGTAAAAGTACTCCTTCCATTGCTTTGGTGTTACAAAGCCCATGAGGTCATGATATGTCTTTGTGACTAGAATAGTTGTTGTTGTTTCAGAGACCAACCGGCTTTATTCCAGGGAGACTCTTCTTCATCTTCCTCTCCTTCTTTGACGTTCGGTGCTTCCACCGTACAGCTTTATTCTTCAGGCTTCATTCTATAGGCTTTAATATGTCCACTGATGTCGCCGCTTGGTAGCCGTGCGTCTACGAGACTGGGCGAGGACAGGAGACCACCCCCACCCCCATCTCGTCACTCTGATCACTCTGACTCCCCACAAGCAGACCCCCATCACTCCGACTCCCATTTAGCGCCTTTAGCCTGTTTTCTATATCTGCCCAATCAAGCTCCTTTGTTCCAAGGAATCTCCCTGCAGCTTTAGCTATGATCCTGACCCTTTCAGTTCTGCTTTGAGTCTGAGCAGCACAGTTTACAACATCCACCATAAAGAGTACAAAATCCTCTCTATCCACAACCAGGGTATTCTCATTAATTCTGGAACCTGCACACTTGGGACCTCCACTCTTGAAACCTTCACACTTCTTGGGAGCCACGCTGGCCTTTCTCATTTCGCCCTGGCTGGGAGCAGCGCTGGCTCCTCTCTCTGTATTTACTCTAAACTCGTTACTTGAAACTTTCTTGACTGCATCTGCATAGGATATACCTTGAGAGACCTTTATTGGACGCTTCAGCGTCTGCGGTGTGAACGAGCCATAAAGAAGAAAGTGGGAGCAACCTTACCCGGAAACGTAAAATGTCCTTTGGCTCATCCGTGTCGGAAGGTTCTGGCAGTGAGAAGTAGAATGAAGCTGCTAATATAGGGAATGAGAGCAAAGAGTGTAAGGTGATTATAAAGCTTGCATACGAAAATGTGTCCTTTAAGGAGTAGAGTCCAATGGCATTGACAACGAGCCTAAATAAGGCTGTGGGAGAGATCAAGGATGCGAGAGTCCTTAGAGATGGTTCACTGCTGGTTGTGTGCAAATACGCGGAAAGCGATTGAGATTAAAAGTCTGGGTGGAAAGAACATTCTCTTTTCAGACGCTGAAAGAAACACGGTCAGAGAAGTTATCGCAGACGTCCCTACAATGGTGACTGTGGCTGAAGTAAAGGTGAATTGAACTGGAGCTAAGGTTGTGGACGCTAAGCGGTTGAAAAGTGTCTTTAGCTATAGAACAACATCTCTCCCTTTCCTCAGGTCTGTAAACGGACGGGGCCTACTCACAGCAACGCATCATAATCACCGGGGGGAAGGGGGGTGAGAGGTGCCGCGACGACTTTTGCTTCTTTGTTTACTCATTGGGTCTTCTTGGAGAAAATGCATTTTCAGCTGTAAATATGTCTCTACACTGTTTAATTTGCAGAAAGAGGACACAGTATGTGGAAGGTGTCTGGAGTTTATTTCGGGTGTTTTTGCCCACCACGCGGAAGAGAGCCACGAGCGCGAGAGCTGTAAGTACAGTACTAAAGCTACATGTACATGTGCAACTTCCTGACGAGGCGTTTATTATTACATTGTTTTGTGATGTTTATCATGTATTATGATGACTCTGCAAGTGCTTGAAATGTGATTATTGCTTTTGTTCTTTGATAACTTGGCATTCCCGAGTGTGCCGCTGTGTAGCGACGCCTTGGCCTGTGTTTACATTCCACGGTCTCCACGCTGAGACTAGGACGAGGCGGGGAACTCTTGCTCTCGCTGAGACTACGTCACTGGTTGGGCGGGGGAGGCAAATTGCTCTTCGCAAGGGTGGGAGCGAATCTCAAACCAAGCCGTTTGTGAGCGGGGTCTCAGGTATGGGTGATATTTCATACCTATTATGTTATAGTTGTTGCACAACAGTTATTATGATCAAATATACCCTTAGGGTAGACAAGAAATATAGCATGATATAAGATAAGATAAGATAAGATATTCCTTTATTGTCCCACATGGGGAAATTTCATTGGTGCAACGCAGGTAGATACAGAGGCAGATACAGAAGAAAAGAACAGATCACTTATAGGAAGTCTGAAAAACACTTTCAGTAGAAGATCTCCTATAAACAAAAACTCCCATAGACAAATAAATAAATACATGAATACCATTGCATGTTATCACGACAGTAATTGCACATGAATATGTGTCACGACAGCACATAGATTGCACATGAATTTCACAGTAATTGCACATGAATCACAACAGTAATTGCACATATGCCGGAATTGCACATGGTTAGGTCAGTATTGCGAGTGTTCAGGACTAACAGTGTTTGTTATAAAGTCTGACAGCAGCAGGAAGGAAAGACCTACGAAACCTCTCCCTCCCACAGCGAGGGTGGATCAGTCTCTCACTAAAGCTGCTCTCCAGAGTGGACAGAGTGTCCTGCAGGGGGCGACACTCATGGTCCAGCATAGATGTGAATCTAGCCCGGACCCTTCTGTCCCCCACCTCCTGCACCGAGTCCAGAGCGCAGCCCAGGGTTAGCGGAGCTGGACTTCTTGATGACTTTGTCCAGTCTCTTCCTCTCCCTCTCTGTGATGCTGCTGCTCCAGCAGGCCACACCATACAGGAGGGCTGCCACCACAGAGTCGTAGAAGATCTTCAGGAGTGGCCCTGTCACTCCAAAAGACCTGAGTCTCCTCAGGAGGTAGAGCCGACTCTGGCTCTTCCTGTACAGTGCGTCTGTGTTATGAGTCCAGTCCAGTTTGTGGTTCAGATGAACACCCAGGTACTTGTATGAGTCCACTCTCTCAATGTCCCTTCCCTGGATGTTCACTGGTGAGGGGGCAGTGGGGTGGCGTCTGCGGAAATCAACCACCATCTCCTTGGTCTTCCCCCGCGTTGATGGGGAGGTGGTTCCGCTGACACCAGTCCACAAAGTCCTGCGCCAGTCCCCTGTACTCCGCATCATCGTCGTCCGTGATGAGTCCGATGATGGCAGAGTTGTAAGAGAAGCTCTGCAGGACACAGCTGTCCATGTCGTGTCTGAAGTCTTCAGTGTAGAGGGTGAAGAGAAAGGGCGCAAGGACAGTGCCCTGGGGCGCCCCCACACTGCAGGTCCTGGTGTCAGACACACAGTCCCGGGCTCTCACAAACTGGGGTCGGTCCGTGAGGTAGTCCAGGATCCACTCTGCCAGCTCATACTCCACACCAGCCGTCTCCAGCTTGTCCCTCAGGAGCAGCGGTTGGATGGTGTTGAAGGCGCTGGAGAGATCGAAGAACAGGATCCTCACAGAGCTGCCAGGCTTTTCCAGGTGAGAGAGAGAGCGGTGCAGCAAATGTGGGATCTTTAATACAGTATTGCGATCAGTGCTCTTTCTGTAAATGGAGGTATGAATGTTTCCTTGATCTTTTGTTACACTTATGTCCAAGAAGTTCATTTTGGATTTACTGTTGTCAAAGCTTAGTTTAAGATTAATATTAGTGAAATGATTGTACTTATGAAGCTCAAGTTGTACAAATTCAGTGTCAGTGAAAATAAAAAAAACAAGTCATACCTTCTATACCATTTAATGTGTTGGAGGAAGGGGTTGATTCACTGTGGAGTTCTCTCCCATAGGCCAAGAAACAATCCAGCGTAGCTTGGGGCAGGGCCATAAATCAAAATGGCCATCTGTTTTGACATGGGGGGGAAATAAACCATCCCTGCAGCAACCGGGAAGATAAACAGAGAGATCTGAAGTTCTATCAGATACTACAGAGAAACCCGGAAAGAAGTTCGAACTGGGAACCAAACAATCAGACTATGTAGTCATCATTTTGAGAAATGAAGCCTGCGTAAATTCAGCCTGGAAGACCTACCTCCACCCATCTACGTCAAGGCCACCATGGAAGGACCCCTCTCCCCAGCGCCATCATCGCTCTCAAGCGGGCGCCCGCCTGTCCATCTGTGAGAGTCAGATCCCTCACTTCACCATGGACTCTCCCAGGTTTCTGCGCTTATCCCAAAGAGGTTATGCAGTTTTTCCTGGCCAAAGAAGTAGGGTGAAAGGTCAGGGGGCGTCTGTACCATGGCCCTCGCACCTGCTCCTCATCCCCAATCAACGCTCTCAGTGACTCCTCCCCGCTCCAATCAGCACCAGGCGGTCACATTTAAACCCTCAGGCAGATGGCTCGGCCGCTCAAACCGTACTGCAACTGATATTATGTCAGAGTTCAAATCAGATGACCCTCCGTGTTCCTCTCACGGGGGCTCCGGGTCCTCCGGCTTCGGAAGAGCGCACCCACCTGACCCGGTGGAAGAGCTGAGCGTCTCGCCGCGTCCTCTCATCACAGGACTCCTCACTTTCGCTCGAAACGCTTCCCATCCACCAGCCGCGCGCCCCGCGGCACGAACCAGGAAATCATCAGCGCTCCCGCGCACGCTGCGGTGCCGCGGCGCCTCTCCTCCGCTTCGAGCGTCGGGACGTCTCCTTCACGCGGCTCCTCCCGCGCCACAGCGTCTCTCCACCGGATCACACTGACACCGGGTCCAGCTTCATCGCTCAGCAGCTCCAGAACACGCTCCTCTCCACGTCAGGCTCCAACACGCGTCAGCGCTCTCCGTCCTCCACTCCAGGGGGCCTGTCCCAGGCCCGCCGCTGGCCATACGGGGCCCCCAGGCCGAACGCCCAGCAATGTCCCCAGTCGAAATTAAGTATTTTTACATTGTCTTCATCTCGCGAATATTGCTTGAATCACAATCTTTAGCAAGATTTCAAGGTTCTCAACTACGGTGTCTCCAACAATCTAACTTACTTTTCGTTTTTCATTCCTAACATCCTTGCCCCGCCCTCTCACCTCACGCACGCTGCTCCTCTGTGGAGCAGATCGAGGCAGCTCCATGCATTGTACATATCGTGCCATTCATTCCTTTTAGGGCTCAAAAGCTTCCTGCTTCCGAAGAGTGCACACGCTTTTTTGCTCGCTCCGCTTGCTATCGCTGCTTTCCTTATTTATTTTGCTTTTTAATCAGTTTTTGTCTTCCAAACATTTTTGCTTTAGACTTTTTCAAGTAAACCAAGGATTTTAAGAACATTTTTCCAGTTTTAACGACATATCTGACGCCAGCGACATGTCCGGGAGAAGAAGTGAGAAAGACTGTGAACGCTGTCGGAAATATCAACAAGAAATTAATGAGCTGAAAACACGGATATTTGTTTTGGAATCTGAAAAAGTTCTTCACGATACCATTCCTGTGTCAACCGACGGTAAGAAGAGCACACTTTTTACAAGAAAAACTGCTACTTTCAACCTAAACCGCAGTGACTCTGTGTCGTTTCCAAAACTGTCTAAAAACCAGAAAGACCAGGCTGTTTCTTGGAACAAACTTGGAGCAAAGCCTAAACGATACAAAGATAACGTGAAGTCACCTAAAATACAGCTCACCAACAGATTTTTACCACTTTCAGAGATGGAATTAAATGAAAAAAGGAAAGATGACGTGGCCAAAATACAGCGAGGAGGATCTGCCAAGGTCACGCAGATTGTTTTAGTTGGGGACGGCGCGATAAGTCACATGACGCATGAAAAGATAAACACACATTCTTTTCCAAGCGCCACTGTTTCTGAGATTACGTCACTCCTTCCAAATATTATGGCTAAGCATGGAGGAGCTAAACAGCTGATTGTGCACGTGGGTGCAGTGGACATGCGGCGGGAACAGACTGAAGTTTTGAAAAAAGACTTCTTGAAGTTATTCGACGTGCTTGATAAAATGGAAATCAAAACTTTCATAAGTGGACCTCTTCCAAACATCGACAGGAGGATAAACAAGTTTAGCCGGCTTCTTCAGCTGAACACATGGCTGTCCAAAGAGTGCTCCCCGAGAGGACTACACTACATTGAGAACTTCTATCTATTCTGGAAACGAGAGGACCTGTTTAAGAGAAATGGCCCCCACCTATGCAGAGGTGGAGTGAGGGTGCTGACAGAGAACCTGCTCCACGCTCTGAGGCATTGGACTGGGCCTGGACAGGGTCCTGAGCAGATAGTTAGAGAAGAGAGGAATGAGAGAAGAATTCCTGCTCCCTCAGCCAGAGACCGAGCCAATGTTTCAACATCAAAAGCACCACAACCTCAGCCTCCACCAAAGGATTCATCAGCAGCTGCTCCACCACCACCAGCAAAGGATTCAGCTCCAGCTGCTCCACATTCACCTCCACCGCCTCCAGCAAAGGAACAATCTTCAAAGGCCTTGGACCCATCTGTGACAAACCCAACAACATCCCTGTCATCGCCCCTGCCTTCACACCAGCCCTGGGTTCCCCCTGCAACATCTACTCCCACTAAAGATCTTCTCATCTCCACTCTCACCCATGGGCCTTCCCAGCCATTTTGAAAGTCTGATCAAATCAGGCATTAAGATGGCTCCACTCACGCCCAATATAGCAAGGGCTATGCCGACTACACCAACAAAAGCCCCACCAGCCATCCCCCCTCGCCTCTCACCTGGTCCCAAACTCTCCTTGGCTACAAAAGCCCCACCACCCATCCAACCTCGCCTTTTACCTGGTATCTCCCATAGCTAGGATGCACTGGGTCTCAGCGTTGCCGGGACTTATTGTCACATTAAAAATCAAACCAATCCGGGGCCCTGTGTAAAAAGAGCCCCCCCTAGTGCTATTTCTGTAGTCACATCATCACACAGATGGAAAAACAAAATGCGAGTCAGGCCCAATCTGAGAAATGTGATTCATATTCCCTGTGAAAAGATAAAGCCCAGTCCCACTGAAACTAGTCTGAAACTTGCTGTGCTAAATGTCAGATCCTTATGTAACAAATCTCTCTTAATTAATAATTTTATTTCTTCTTATAATCTTGATTTTATGTTTTTAACTGAAACATAGCTTGACAAAAACACAGGAAATGTAGTTCTGATAGAATCTGCTCCACCCAACTTTAAGTTTGAATCTGAAACACGAGAAAACAAAAAAGGGGGTGGAGTCTGTGCTGTCTTTAGAGATGAAATAATTACCCGCAGGTTGTCTTTTGGGGTGTTTTCATCATTTGAGTATGTATCCTTTAAAATGGAGCTAAAACGGTCTCCATCCATTCTCTTCATTGTTTTATACAAGCCTCCCCAGCACTGCCAAAGTTTTATTGATGATTTTACTGAGATGCTTTCAGTCATATGCACAGACTTTGATGGTTTGGTCATTACAGGTGATTTCAATGTGCATGTTGATAATATTTGTGACAGAAACGCTAAAGAGCTTGATGCTGTCCTTGAAACCTTCAGTCTTACTCAGCATGTGAGAGGCCCCACCCACAGCAAAGGACACACTCTAGATCTCATAATTACAAAGGGGGTAAATATTTCAAATGTTAATGTGATCGATGTTGCTCTGTCTGATCATTTCTGTGTCTTCTTTGACCTGTCTGTTTCTCCCCAACCTCCGGTTGGTCCTGCAGTTGTTCAGAGGAGACACATAAGTGATGGCACAGGTGCACTGTTTATGGAAATGATAAACTTTGAAAATGTCTCATGTTCTAATGTAAATGATTTGTTGAACTCTGTTACATCTAGTGTTTTGAATGTTCTGGACACCATCGCCCCTATAAAGGGTAAAATGGTTAAAAATAAGCAGAAGGCGCCGTGGAGAAATGATGATTCGGTCAGGGCACAGAAAAGGGAGTGCCGCAGGGCCGAACGGAAATGGCGCAAGTCAAAGCTCCAGTTTCAAAAAGAGATTTATAAAGAAAAGCTGAACATGTACAACCTAATCTTATGTAGAACTAGGGAAAGATATTTTTCTGAAATAATTGGAAGCTGCAGTAACAACTCGCGTGTCCTGTTTGCCACAGTAAACAGATTAACAAACCCTCCAGCTCAGCTGCCGTTAGAACTCATTTCCACATCCAAGTGTAATGAGTTTTCATTATTCTTTAATGACAAAGTTCAGGGCATTAAAAATGCTATAAATCCCACAATGCAAAAAATTACCCTAAAACCACCAAGACACTTAGAGCTAACTCACTTTGCACCAGTAACTGACAAAACTGTCAGTTCATCTACATGCTGCCTTGATGTGTTACCCACCAGATTTCTAAAGTCTGTGCTGAACAGTTTGTTAGCACCATTCACTCACATAGTTAACATGTCGCTTCAATCTGGAACATTCCCAATGTCTTTGAAAACTGCGGTCATAAAGCCTCTCCTAAAGAAGAGCAGTCTTGATGCCGCAGTACTGAGTCATTACCGGCCCATCTCTAATCTGCCATTTTGGGGCAAAGTCCTTGAAAAGGTTGTTTACCAACAGCTCACAGATTTCCTCTTAATAAACAACTCATTTGATGTTTTTCAGTCAGGTTTTAGACCTCATCACAGCACTGAGACTGCTCTTGTCAAGGTGACAAATGACATCCGCCTGAACACTGACACGGGCAAAGCCTCAGTCTTAATTCTGTTAGATCTGAGTGCTGCTTTTGACACTGTCGATCATGGGATCCTCTTACAGAGACTAGAGGACTGGGTGGGCATCACTGGCACTGCCCTAAACTGGTTAAGGTCCTATCTGGAAGACAGGAAGTACTTTGTTGAAATTGGTAGCTGTGTCTCAGACCACATGACCCTGACCTGTGGAGTGCCCCAATGTTCAGTCCTGGGTCCCCTTCTGTTCAACCTCTACATGCTGCCGTTAGGTCAGTTGATACGCAGTGAAAATGTGTCCTATCACAATTATGCAGACGACACTCAGATCTATGTTTCACTGTCGGCAGGTGACTATGGACCAGTAGATTCACTCTGTCACTGCATCCAACAGATCAGTTTGTGGATGCAAAACAACTTTCTCCAGCTGAACTCAGACAAGACTGAAATAATCGTTTTTGGCCCACAGAAACAAAGAGAAAGTGTTAGCGGTCACCTCCAGAGTCTCGCTCTAAAACCTACAAACCAAATTAGAAATCTGGGGGTAATAATGGACTCAGACTTGAACTTTAATAGCCACGTCAAATCAATAACATCAGCAGCTTTTTACCATCTAAAAAACATTGCCAAAATCAAAAATATAGTGTCAAAACCAGATTTAGAGAGACTTATCCATGCGTTTGTCTCCAGTAGATTAGACTACTGTAATGGCCTGCTCACTGGTCTCTCCAAACGAGTTGTAAAACAGCTGCAGTACATCCAGAACGCTGCTGCTCGGGTCCTGACTAGAACCAGGAAGTATGATCACATTAGTCCTGTTCTCAGGTCTCTGCACTGGCTCCCTGTGGCTCAGAGAATAGACTTTAAAGCAGCTCTGCTTGTGTACAAGTCTCTCCATGGCCTAGCACCAAAGTACATCTTGGATATGTTAGTGCCATATGAACCATCTCGGACTCTGAGGACCTCAGGGACCGGCCTCCTGCTGGTGCCCAGAGTCAGGACAAAACATGGGGAATCTGCGTTTCAGTTTTATGCAGCTAAAATCTGGAACAGTCTTCCTGAAGATGTGAGACAGGCTTCAACTCTGACAATGTTCAAATCTAAGCTAAAAACAGTTTTGTTTAGCTGCGCATATGACTGAAAGGATTTTTTCTTTGCACTCTTCTCTTTTGTTTGTGATTTTATTAGTTTAGAAAATCAGTTGGATTGATAATTTTTAATTTAGTTAATTTTATTGTATTTCTGTTTCTGTAATTTCTTTGTGATTTGAATGCATTTTTCCTGCTGTGAAGCACTTTGAATTGCCTTGTGTATGAAATGTGCTCTACAAATAAACTTGCCTTGCCTTGCCTTGCCTTATTCAGCTCGGCCCAATCTCATTCATTGGAAAAGGTATCCGCTCCTCAGCTTTCCCAAACACTCTGTGGGTTTATTAATAAATAATATAAATAAACAATAAAATAAAATAAAATGCAGCACGTCTCACTCATATTCACAAGAATGGGTCATGTGCCCAGTCCGCAGGCACACCACAATCCCCCGGTCCAAAAGACAACCGTTACGTCGCATCATGTACTATTATTCCTGTTTAAAATATCCCACGTTACACCGTGGGCACATGACGGTGCGGCCAGCTATGTACAATCTTCCCAAATTTCAGGGCAGCTTCCATTCTGGAGCACCTTTCTATAGCCCGAAAGTACGGTAATTCTAGTCATGCTACACTCTGTTATATCGCTAAGCGATCAGCGCAAGCGCCGCACAAAAAAAAGCCACGCCATTCAATTCAAACTGCCTGTCAAACCGGCTTACTCGCGCATGCGCGTATCAGGAGTTGCAGCACCGTACCAGTCCGTCCAGCCCCACAGACTGTTCCTTAACTGTCCCTCTCCCTGGAATCTGCCCGCTCCGGGCCCCTCTGGTTGTTCTCATGGGCCAAATCTGTTCCTCCAAGGCCATCTTGCTTCAGAGTTCATTCCACACTGCGTGACCTGGCTAGCTTCGCCCCCTCCCCTCTCGACTCATCTGTTTGGTGACTGCGTCGGTCCCACCTCACTTCCGGTTCCGCCTCCTCCACGCGTGGAATGGTATTTAAATTTTTCCATGACAAATCATTCCGTCTCCGACTCCCGGCGCTTTTACACGGACGCTCCGCCTCCTCTGGCTGGGGGGGTATTAAAACTCTTTTATATCTAAGGCCTGCCGGCACCTACCGGCACTCTCAGCCCACGTTCTGCCGTCTACCGGCACTCTCAGCCCACGTTCTGCCGTCTACCGGCACTCTCAGCCCACGTTCTACCGGCACTCTCAGCCCACGTTCTGCCGTCTACCGGCTCTCAGCCCACGTTCTGCCGGCGCTTCCAGGTTTACGCGCTGCCGCCTGCCGGCGCTCTCCTGTCAAAGCTCTGCCGGCGTTCTCCTGTCCACGCTCTGCCGCCTGCGCTCTCCTGTCCACGCTCTGCCGCCTGCCGGCGCTCTCCTGTCAAAGCTCTGCCGCCTGCCGGCGCTCTCCTGTCAAAGCTCTGCCGCCTGCCGGCGCTCTCCTGTCCACGCTCTGCCGCCTGCCGGCGCGCTCCTGTCCACGCTCTGCCGCCTGCCGGCGCGCTCCTGTCCACGCTCTGCCGCCTGCCGGCGCGCTCCTGTCCACGCTCTGCCGCCTGCCGGCGCACTCCTGTCCACGCTCTGCCGCCTGCCGGCGCACTCCTGTCCGCACTCTGCTGCCTGCCGGCGCTTCCAGGTCTACGCTCTGCCGCCTGCCGGTGCTTCCAGGTCTACGCCCTGCCGCCTGCCGGCGCTTCCAGGTCTACGCTCTGCCGCCTGCCGGCGCGTCCAGGTCTACACTCTGCCGCCTGCCGGCGCTCTCTCGTCTACGCTCTGCCGCCTGCCGGCGCTCTCTCGTCTACGCTCTGGCGCCTGCCGGCGCTCTCTCGTCTACGCTCTGCCGCCTGCCGGCGCTCTCTCGTCCACGCTCTGCCGCCTGCCGGCGCTTCCAGGTCTACGCTCTGCCGCCTGCCGACGCTCTCCTGTCCTTGCTCTGCCGCCTGCCGGCGCTCTCCCGTCCACGCTCCGCCGTCTGCCCCGGCGCACTGCGTGCACGCTCCGCCGTCTGCCCCGGCGCACTGCCTGCACGCTCCGCCGTCTGCCCCGACGTACTGCGTGCACGCTCCGCCGTCTGCCCCGGCGCACTGCGTGCACGCTCCGCCGTCTGCCCAGGCGTACTGCGTGCACGCTCCGCCGTCTGCCCCGCAGGTCTACATTCTGCCGTTCTTTCCAGGTCCACGTTCTGCCAGCGTTTCCAGGTCTACGTTCTGCCGGCGCTTCCAGGTCTACGTTCTGCTGTCCTGCCGGCGATTTCAGGTCCACGTTCTGCCGGCGTTTCCAGGTCCACGTTCTGCCGGCGCTTTCAGGTTTACGTTCTGCCGGCGTTTCCAGGTTTACGTTCTGCCGGCGCTTCCAGGTTTACGTTCTCCCGTCTGCCGGCGCTATCCTGTCCACGCTCCGCCGTCTGCCGGCGCTATCCTGTCCACGCTCCGCGTCTGCCAACACCTCCACTTCCTGTCGTCTGCCGCCTCCTTTGTTTTTGGGGGGTATTAGAAGTCTATCATGTAACTTTCAAATCCCTAAAGGCAAAACCCCTGCATCTCATAGCCGCACACGTGGCTCATTCTGCCTCTTAGAGCTTCGGCTAAACTCGCAATCGGGTCAAACTACGGCGGACCTCATCCCCGGTGCTCCTGACTCCAGGAGGCCAGCCCATGACTGCAGCACCCTGGTTTCGGAAATATCCGAGGGTAACATCGATCCCATGCAATCTGCCCTCTCGTCTTCACACCGGGCACCGGTTTAGAATAGGAGCCGCTACATCCGCGGCCACTCAGGGCATATCGTCCACAGCCCTCTAACAACTCGGGCCCTTCTGCTCGTATGTTCGTTCCTACCTGCCTCCGATCTTGGTGGCTCAATGCCCCTCGCATCTCTAGTAAGTCTTGTCTCGCAACAAATACTGGTGGTGGTTCATATTCCTCATTACCTGTTCCCTAGCAGCATCCTCTTGCTCTCCCAGTGTCTACGTCATTTCTTATCTACTCCCAGGTGCTTCATATTCCTGTCCCCGGTCCTTCACCACATGTCCGTGAATAGAGGCCTCCATCTCAGACGCTTCGAGTTTTCAGGGCATCGCCCCCTACTCTCCCCGTCACTACGCATCCGCCCCTCTCGGGCCACCACGTGATCAATGGCGGCCTCGTGGCCTGACCAGTCTACTCTATATTAAGTATCTGCTGTCATGTTCTTTCTGAGTATCAGTAATAACCTTGGCACACAGCTGCTCAGACCCCGGGTTTTTGGGGGGAGAAATCTAATACAAATAGATCATGGAGTGCCCATGATTGCAACGTCTTCCGCCGGGGTCTGTGGGCCAAATAACTCTCGAATAAAGCTTGCTCAACAGTCCATTCTCGTGGTCTCTTTGTCTCTCCAGGGTGAAATGCTGTCTGGCTCAGAGAGAGGTAGAGTACCTGGGTTTTGTCATTGGACATGGCAAACTCAGCCCCCAGGTGGGAAAAATGGAGTCAGTCTATTCCTTCCCCAAATGGAGTCAGTCTATTCATTCCCCACTTTGCAGACCACTCAGCTGTTCTAAATGACCTCACCAAATCTGCAGCACCAAGAAAGGTAAAATTGACTGACCAATGTGAGTGTGATTTTAGGGACCTCAAGGAAGCCCTGAACAAACACACCGTTCCGCAAACTCCGGAGTTCGACAAACTCTTTATTCTCAAACTGATGCTTCAGGAGTGGGCCTAGGTGGAGTTCTGTTGCAGGAGGTGGATGGAGAGAGAAGACCAGTTGTGTTTCTGAGCAGGAAGCTGTTGGACAGAGAGACCAGATATTCGACCTTGGAAAAGGAGTGCTTGGCCATGAAGTGGGCGATTGAGTCGCTGAGATACTACCTGTTGGGCCGCCATCTCAGCTTGGAAACAGATCATTGTGCTCTCCAGTGGCTCCACAAAATGAAGGACTCAAATAAGAGAATTGCTGGTTGGTACCTGGCTTTGCAACCATTCAACTTCTGTTTACTACAAGCCTGGCAAGTCTAACATAGTTGCTGATTCCCTGTCCAGAGTGTTCGAAGAGTAGAGGTACTGTACCCGTAAATGAGAGGGGAGAAGAAATGTAATGTAGCTGACCATTACATAGGCTTAGAATGAGAATAAAAGAAAATACAAGTAAATGTTTTAAAGGATTTATTGTAGAAGTTTTGTTTTGTGAGTCTACCTGCAACAAAAGAGAACATATGTAACTGATCAGTTTAACAAAACAAAATGTTAACCAAGCCCCCAGCAGCCAAGATGGCCGCCCATTCAAGTCAATGAGAGCTGCTCAGTAGCGCATGTCGCCAGTTAGCCTTTAGCTCTTTGGACACTGCAGCCCAGAAGTGACGTATGTCTGCGTCTGGTTAGCGTACCATGTGATCGTACTGACCAATCAGAGAGAGTTACTAGAGCAGCGCAGAGCACAGTGTGAGTTAAAGCGAAATATTAAACAACTGGTTTTAAGAAAACTGAAGGATTTTGAACCGGAAAAATGGCTCAGTAGTTTAGAGTTATTATTCAGTGTTTTGTGGTTTATCGCAAATAAAATATAAAACCATAAAAAATGTCTAGTTGGTAAACTTTTTCACTGTCAATTGAAATAATTCTGGTCCTTATTAAGTACGTGGGATGCATGATCTAAAATTGATTTCTTAAATTACGGATTTTTAATCATATCATTCTACAACATGTCAAATGTATTCAGATGACATGTACACACACATCTATGCATGTAGATGTTTATCTACATGCAAAACATGCTAAAGTCATGATTAAGTCCGTATTTAGGTTTCTTGTCTGTGTAACACAGATAACAACACTGATGGACACGAAACGTAACATCGATTAGTTTATACCTGGCAAAACATTCCATTTCCATAGCATTTATTACGTGCTTTAGTTTTTCAGACAGAAACATTCCAAGACATCACTTCTGAGTCGTAGATCCACGGCCCTCAGGGGCCCTCAGATCCGTGGTGGTCATTAGTTCCATGATTTGTTCAGTTATTAAACTCATAGATTCATAGTTTTACGCCTGTAGCTCAGTCGTGGCATTTGGGTTCTTCCACGGCATCTCGGCCCGTTCACTTCACCTACACGCGCTCTGATTGGTCTAGACGGTCATGAGCTGGGCTAGAGCGGCGCGCTAGAGCGTAGCCGAAGCTAACAGCTTAAAATGCGTTTTAAAGACAACTGTAGAATCTTAAAATTGGAAAAAGTCCATGACCCATAAATAAGTAAGAATTGCCGCCATATCCGACTTTTTTGAAAGCTCTACGTGCCCTGTCAGCCGAACACAAGCAGTTTTTAGTTACATTGCGCTCTAGGGGAGAAAAGCTTTCTGAACGCACAATGCAGTATCAATGGAGTGGCCACTGGGGTAGTCTGCGACATGCTGCGGCTAGCCATACCCTATCCAGATATTATAATAGATCCATGATGTTAACTCGCCTCATGTGTCAGCCATTTTAGGTGCCCCGGCCAAAAGAGTCCCCAGGGAGCCGTAGCACCTTGAGAAGGTTCCGGGGCAGAAAATTGTGCATGGCAAATTAAATAACGAATATGTTTTTGTATTAAGTATGTATATTGACATTTTTCTACAGTTAGCTTTTATCTCTCCTGTTTAGAAATATTAGTAACTTACCTGGTCCTTGGAGAAGGAGTGTCCATTTAACCCAGTGGCCTATAGAGGTTATTCACGTAACGTCACACGGCCGCCCCCCACACTCCCCCCACGCTCCCCCCCCCACGCTCCTCCAGGCTCCCCCCACGCTTCCCCCACGACGAAACACGGCTCGAAGAGACTCTATATCGGACGCTTTACTATAATCAAGGTGCCTGGTCGCAGTTGCTCATGTGGTCGGTGCTGTGTGAACATGCTAACAGATGTTGTTTTTTGAATACATTTTTTTTGTAAATAATCACTGTAAATAAAATGCCATAACCCAAGTGTGAAGGTTTCAAGTGTGAAGGTTCCAAGTGTGAAGGTTCCAAGTGTGAAGGTTCCAAGTGTGAAGGTTCCAAGTGTGGAGTTTCCAGAATGACTGAGAATGCCTTGGTTGTGGACAGGAAGGATTTTGTACTCTTTATGGTGGATGTTATAAACTGCTGCTCAAACTCAAAAGAGAACTGAAAGGATCAGGATCATTGCTAAAGCTGCAGGAAGATTCCTTGGAACAAAAGAGCTTGAATGGGCAGAAATAAAAAAAACATGCCAAAGGCGCTAAATGGGAGTCAGAGTAAAGGAAGTCTTCATTTGGAGAATCAGAGTAAAGAAATGGAGGTAGGGGCTGGTCTCCTGTCCACAGTAGATCCACAACGACAACAACGGAAGTAACTCCAGAAATCACAATTACAGCGGGTGGATGCCGGCCGCCGTGGAGCACTGGGAAGGAGGAAGAAGGAGGAAGAAGGAGGAAGAAGAGGAAGAATAGGGGCGAGAAGAAGTGGAGAAGACAAAACACCAAAGAAGAAGAAGATGGGGAGGAGGAAGAAGAAGAAGAGGATCTTATAGCGATACGGTTGGCGTTGGAATGGGCGGAATCTGCTTTGCAGTGTTGCGGCATTGTGGTGGCCTCTGACAGCCTTTCTGCATTGCAAAGCATTAAATCTGGGAAATCGGATTGCAGACAGGATGTGTTGAATGGCATCTTCTGTCCCTGTCCAGGAAGGATGTGAGGGTTTCCTTCATTTGGGTCCCTGCGCATGTGGGGGTGGATGGTAACGAAATGGCTGATGCACTGGCTAAACGTTCCCTTCGGCGGCCATCAATTGATGTGGCGGTTGAGTTGGGCAAGTCTGAAATCAAGCCCGTTATCAAGAGTCATGTGGTCGGCCTTTGGCAGGAATTTTGGAGCCACTGTGTTACTGGACGGCATCTCTATCACATACAGGGTAGTGTGGGTCCTTGCGGGTCTATGGGCAGGAACGCGTGGGAGGAAAGGGCCTTCGCCCGCATGAGGATTGGCCATACTGGACTCAATTGGTCACTGAGTAGGATAGGCAAACACCCGACCGGTCTGTGTGGTCACTGTCGGGTGCCAGAGACTGTCGAGCATGTGCTGATTTGCTGTGAGGCTTATGATAGGGAAAGGGCCGGGTTGGCCTTGTGGTTTCGGAATAATGGGCGGGAGTTCAATCTGCGGAACGTTCTGGCGATCCAGTCACAGGGTTTGTGTCAGGCTGTGGTTGCTTACTTATGTAGCACAGGGCTGGGTAAACGTTTATAGAGGTGGGGGGTGTTGGAGACTGAGCCGAGGATGAGGAGTAAGAGGATGTTCTTCATGGGCTTAGAAACGCCAAAGTGATGGAAGAAGGACTTCTAAAGGATAAAACGACAAAGACGTCCCATGACCTCATGGGCTTTGTAAAACAACAAAGATGTCCCATGATCTCATGGGCTTTGTACTTCCAAAGCACCGAACGTCAAAGAGGGCGAGGAAGGTGAAGAAGAGTCTCCCTGGACTAAAGCCGAAACACCAAAGTGATGGAAGAAGGACTTCTAAAGGATAAAAGGACAAAGACGTCCCATGACCTCATGGGCTTTGTAAAACAACAAAGACGTCCCATGACCTCATGGGCTTTGTACTTCCAAAGCACCGAACGTCAAAGAGGGAGAGGAAGATGAAGAAGAGTCTCCCTGGAATAAAGCCGGTCACAAAGACATATCATGACCTCATGGGCTTTGTAACACCAAAGCAATGGAAGGAGTACTTTTACGGACTATGACAGTCTGAGGACTACGAAAAGTCTGAGGAATAAAGTCTGGCGGTAATGCAACAATTGGATGCCAACCGCCATAAAACAACAACAACAACAACAACAAGACAAAACACCAAAGAAGAAGAAGATGGGGAGGAGGAAGAAGAAGAAGAGGATCTCATGCGCTTTGAACTCGTGGGCTTTGAATCCTAAAGAATAAAGAATGAAGTGCTAATGGCCAGGAATTTAAGCGTTTTGTCTCTACCTTGTTGAACAAGCCTCACGTAGGGAGTTATAGTAGGCGTCCCTACGACGACATCTGTGGATGACATAAAGGAGAATTTGACTGGAGCTAAGGTGGTGGATGCTAGGCGGTTGAAGATGACCCGGGATGGGGTAAGGTGTGACAGCCTGTCGATAATGATTAGATTTGAAGGTGGGATCCTGCCTCGTGTGGTGTGCGTTGGGTACATGCGCTATGGCGTACGCCCATATGTTCTGCCGCCCCTGCGTTGCTTCAAGTGCCAGCGCTTTGGGCATATTGCAGCGGTCTGTAGAGGGAAGCAGAAGTGTGGTAAATGTGCAGGAGACCACGAGTATGGGAAGTGTGACGACGGAGCAAAACTCAAGTGCTGTAACTGTGGGGGAGAGCATAGCTCTGCCTACGGGGGATGCGTGTTCAGCAAGAGGGCTGCTGAGGTGCAAAAAGTTAGGGCCTCTCAAGGCATATCCTACGCGGATGCGGTCAAGAAGGTGTCTGGTAGTCAGGTGACGGTGGATGCAGTGGGGGCTGCCAGTGCTGCTGGTGTCCTAGGCGACAGGGGAGGGGGCAGCGTTGCCCGCGGCCAGGGGGAGGTCCTCACTGGGATGCCTGTGAGTGTGGCTTCCACGGGCAGAGGCCCTGTGGGTGCGGAGGATGTACTGGTTGTGAAGAGGAAAGATTTCTTCCTCTTTATAGTGGAAGTGATTAACTGTACTGGGCAAACCAAGAAGAGATCCGAAAAGACTAAGATCATCGCTAAGGCTGTAGGGAAGTACTTTGGAGCTGGGGGCCCCGAGTGGACGGAGATAGAGGATGCGCTGCGGGAGGGCGCCCTGCCCCATTCTGGCAGTGGGAGTGGGGGGGCTCCCGATGCGCCGTCAGGTTCCGGGGGCTCATAATGGCGGTGGTTGTCTTGCAATGGAATGCGCGTAGTCTTCGTGCTAATGGCCAGGAATTTAAGCATTTTGTCTCTACCTTGTTGAACAAGCCTCACGTTATGTGCGTGCAGGAGACTTGGTTACGACCTAGGTGGGGTTTTGGGATACAAGGGTATGTGTGTGTTAGGAATGATAGGGAGCAGGGTAGAGGCGGAGGTGTGGCTGTGTTTGTCCGAGATGACCTAAATTACGTTGTTGTCAGTGTGAGTAAAGCGCCGGAGGCCCTGGCGGTGAGGGTCTGGCTGGGTGGTGAAGCTGTTACTGTGGTTAACCTTTATAATCCGTGTGGTGAGTTAACGTTAGAGTCCTTGCATAGTATCGGTAAGGATGTTCGGGGAAAGGCCGTGTGGTGTGGGGATTTTAATGCGCATAGCGCTTTGTGGGGCGGTAGTGGTACCGATAGGTATGGACAGGTGGTAGAGGGTTTTATCAATCAAAGGGAGTTGGTTTGTCTGAATGATGGGGGTGGGACCCGCTATGATATGGGGACCGGTGCGGAAAGTGCAATAGATCTTACACTTGTGTCCAAGGAGTTAGCTGGTGTTTGTAGTTGGGAGGTTCTTGATAATCTTTCTTTTGGTAGCGATCACTATCTAGTCCGCACCGTGATTGGCTTTGGGAGCTGTGTGGTCAGGGGGACGAGGATCCAGAGGTGGCAGTTGGCAAGGGCGAACTGGGGGGCTTTCCTGAGGAAAGCTGATGATGGTTCTAGGGTTCTGCAGGAAGGAGGATTGACTCAGGTGGATGATCTCAATAGTGCAATTGTCTCGCTCATCACGCAGTCAGCGGTAGGCACGATTCCTAAGAGTGGTGGTAGTGGACATAGGAAGCGGGTGCCGTGGTGGACTGAAGCATGTGGTCATGCTGTTAGGGCGAGAAATGCGGCGTTTCGCCGGCTAAGGGTTGCCCACACTGAGGGTGCCCTCATTGACTACAAGAGGGCCCGCGCTGTTGTGCGGAAAACTGTGAGAACGGCCAAGAGTGCCTATTGGAGGCGGTATTGTTCCAAAATTGGGAGAGAAACGCGTCTCGGGGATGTTTGGGGGATGATTAAGCGGATGCATGGGGTTGAGCGCCGTCATGGGACCCCGGTCCTAATACTGAATGGTGTTGAAGCAGTCAGCGACGTTGACAAAGCTGAACTGTTGGCCAGCACCTTTGTGTCGGTGCACAGCTCTGACAATCTCTCACCTGCGGAAAGGCACTACAGGGAGAGTACTTTGGCCCAGAATTCTGAGCTGATTGGGCACCAGCCTTCGACTCAAGATGACCTTGACAGCCCCGGGTAAAGATGAGGTGTGCTATGACATGCTCTCTCATTTGACTGATGACACGCTTGGGCTAGTCCTGGGTCTTTTCAACCGTGTTTGGGATTCAGGTTGTGTTCCATCTGCGTGGAAACGGTCTACGGTGGTGCCGGTTCTGAAGCCGGGTAGGCCAGCGTCTGACCCTTCAAGTTATAGGCCGATTGCCTTGACGTCGCAGCTCGGGAAAACGATGGAGCGCATGGTTACCGAGCGATTGGATTACTTCTTGGAGAGTCAGGGTTTGCTTCCCGCGCACCAGAGTGGTTTCCGTAGGGGCAGGAACACCATGGATTCCGTGTTGTGTTTGGAATCTGATATCCAGCTGGCCAGGGCTCAGAAAGAAAAGGTTATTGCGGTGCTCTTTGATGTGGAGAAGGCGTACGGTATGGTTTGGAAGGATGGGCTCCTCATTAAGCTGCGGAAGTGTGGTGTGAAGGGTAAACTGTTTAACTGGGTCCGGAGCTTTCTGTCTGGCCGGCGTATCCAAACCAGAGTGGGCGCTGCTTACTCTGGGGTCTATGGGGTGGAGAATGGGATCCCGCAGGGGAGTGTGTGTAGCCCTATCTTGTTCAATGTTATGATTAAGGACATCTTTGACGACGTGGATGGGTCTGTTGGGAGGAGCCTTTATGCTGACGATGGCGCTCTATGGGTGAGAGGGAGGAATCTCCGGTTTTACGAGGCGAAACTGCAAAGGGCAATACAGCAGGTGGAGCAGTGGACCCTGAAGTGGGGGTTTAAACTGTCCGTACGGAAGTCTCAAGTGATCTGTTTCTTCAATGGGCATAGGGACGTCTCCCTTCGACTGCATGGGCAGGTGCTCGAACAGGTCAGGGAGGTGAGGTTCTTGGGGGTCACCTTTGACGAGAGGCTTAGTTGGCGTCGGCACATTGATGAGGTCAGTGGTAAATGCAAAAGGGTGAATAACTTGCTTCGTTGTCTATCCGGCCAGGACTGGGGGGCCAGCAGAAGGTCGCTCCTGGGTATTTATCGGGCCGTCATGAGGGCGGCTATTGATTATGGCTGTATAGCCTACATGTCTGCGGCTGAGACTAACTTAAAGAAGCTTGATGTGGAGCAAGCCCAGGCCTTGCGCATCTGCTGTAGGGCTTTTAGGACCTCCCCTGTCTCGGCGCTGCAGGTTGAGTTTTGGGAATTGCCGTTACGGCTCCGGAGGCTAGAACTTCTGTTGGCTTACTGGGTGAATGTGCAAGGTCATACGAGCTCTCACCCGGTGAGGGACTTTCTCAGGGTTGATGGGGGGCAGAGTGAGGCTGGCGGTATGGTTTTCAGCCAGGTAGGAAATGCGAAGGCGCGGCTTGCGGGGGTTGGTGATCTGCGTGTGAGCCCGTCGGTGGCTTTGTCTGCTATAGCTCCGTGGAAGTTTGTCCCGGCTCCTGTTGATGTTAGCTTGCATGGCAAGCTTAGAGGAGTCGCTGGGAGGGCACCGCAGTTTGCCGTTCAAGCGATCATCGATAAGCACTCAGGTGATGTGTTTATTTATACCGACGGGTCTAGGGATCCTGAGAGTGCGCGTACTGGCGCCGCTTATTTTGTGCCTGACCTGGGGCTAGCGGTCAAGAAGAGGTTGACAGATCGCCTTTCTGTTTTCACGTCAGAACTTATAGCGATACGGTTGGCGTGGAATGGGCGGAATCTGCTTTGCAGTGTTGCGGCATTGTGGTGGCCTCTGACAGCCTTTCTGCATTGCAAAGCATTAAATCTGGGAAATCGGATTGCAGACAGGATGTGTTGAATGGCATCTTCTGTCTGATGCTCTCCCTGTCCAGGAAGGATGTGAGGGTTTCCTTAATTTGGGTCCCTGCGCATGTGGGGGTGGATGGTAATGAAATGGCTGATGCACTGGCTAAACGTTCCCTTCGGCGGCCATCAATTGATGTGGCGGTTGAGTTGGGCAAGTCTGAAATCAAGCCCGTTATCAAGAGTCATGTGGTCGGCCTTTGGAAGGAATTTTGGAGCCACTGTGTTACTGGACGGCATCTCTATCACATACAGGGTAGTGTGGGTCCTTGCGGGTCTATGGGCAGGAACGCGTGGGAGGAAAGGGCCTTCGCCCGCATGAGGATTGGCCATACTGGACTCAATTGGTCACTGATTAGGATAGGCAAACATCCGACCGGTCTGTGTGGTCACTGTCGGGTGCCAGAGACTGTCGAGCATGTGCTGATTTGCTGTGAGGCTTATGATAGGGAAAGGGCCGGGTTGGCCTTGTGGTTTCGGAATAATGGGCGGGAGTTCAATCTGCGGAACGTTCTGGCGATCCAGTCACAGGGTTTGTGTCAGGCTGTGGTTGCTTACTTATGTAGCACAGGGCTGGGTAAACGTTTATAGAGGTGGGGGGTGTTGGAGACTGAGCCGAGGATGAGGAGCAAGAGGATGTTCTAACGCGCTTGGACTTCATGGGCCTAGAAACGCCAAAGTGATGGAAGAAGGACTTCTAAAGGATAAAACGACAAAGACGTCCCATGACCTCATGGGCTTTGTACTTCCAAAGCACAGACCGTCAAAGAGGGCGACGAAGGTGAAGAAGAGTCTCCCTGGAATAAAGCCGGTTGGTCTCTGACACAACAACTATTCTAGTCACAAAAACACATCATGACCTCATGGGCTTTGTAACGCCAAAGCAATGGGAGGAGTACTTTTACGGACTACGACAGAGTCTGAGGACTACGAAACGTCTGAGGAATAAAGTCTGGCGGTAATGCAACAGTCGGATGCCAACCGCCATAAAACAACAACAACAACAACAACAACAACAACAACAAAGAATGAAGTAGAAGAAGAAGACTAAAGAATAAAGTCTAATGTGTACAACTACAGCAGGTGGCGGCAGTGTAACATTTGGATATCAACCTCGACACCAAAGAAGAAAAAGAGTAAAGAATAGAAGTCAACAACAACAACTATAGGATACAATGACAAAGGCATCTCATGACCTCTTGGGCTTTGTCAAAGCACTGGAGGTCAAAGCACTGGAAGAACAACTTTTAAGGAATAAAGTCTGGCATTAATGCAACACTCGGATGTCAACCGCCATAAAATAACAACAACAACAACAACAACAACAAAACACCAAAGAAGAAGAAGAAGAAGAAGAAGAGCTAGTCTCCAGTCTGGAGAGACGGGAGATGGCGGAGGAGAGTGGATCGGTGGTCGAAGACGTTCTGGACGGCGTGGAGGAGCAGCCTTTTCTGGCTGCACGTGCCCGGAAACGTAAAAAGTCCCTTAGCTCGTCCGAGGGTTCTGGGAATGAGCAGCAGGATGAGGCTGAAGCTATTGATATCCGGAGTGAGAGCAGAGACTGTAAGGTGATCATAAAGCTTGCACAGGATAGTGCATCCTTTAAGGAGTGGAATTCAGTGGCATTGTCAAAGAGCCTAACTGTAGCTGTGGGAGTGATCAAGAGTGCGAGTGTCCTTAGAGATGGCTCGCTGCTGGTCGTATGCAAGGACGCGGCTCAGCAACGGAAGACGATTGGAACTAAACGTCTGGGTGGAAAGGACATTCTTGTGTCTGATGCTGAAAGAAACACGGTCAGAGGAGTTATCGTAGGTGTCCCTACGGCGACGTCTGTGGATGAAGTTAAGGAGAATTTGACGGGAGCTACGGTGGTGGACGCTAGGCGGTTGAAGGTGACCCGGTCTGGGGTAAGATGTGACAGCTTGTCGGTAATGGTAACACTTGAAGGGAGGTGCCTGCCTAGTAAGGTGTTCATTGGGTTCATGTGCCATGACGTTAGGCCATATGTTCCACCGCCCCTGCGTTGCTTTAAGTGCCAGCGCTTTGGGCATATTGCAGCGGTCTGTAGAGGGAGGCAAAGATGTGGTAAATGTGCAGGAGATCACGAGTATGGGAAGTGTGACGTGGGAGCAAAACTGAAGTGCTGTAACTGTGGGGAAGAACATAGCTCTGCCTACGGGGGATGCAGGTTTAGCAAAAGAGCTGCTGAGGTGCAGAAAATAAAGGTCTCTCAAGGTATATCCTATGCAGATGCAGTCAAGAAAGTTTCAAGTAACGAGTTTAGAGTAAATACAGAGAGAGGAGCCAGCGCTGCTCCCAGCCAGGGCGAAATGAGAAAGGCCAGCGTGGCTCCCAAGAAGTGTGAAGGTTTCAAGAGTGGAGGTCCCAAGTGTGCAGGTTCCAGAATTAATGAGAATACCCTGGTTGTGGATAGAGAGGATTTTGTACTCTTTATGGTGGATGTTGTAAACTGTGCTGCTCAGACTCAAAGCAGAACTGAAAGGATCAGGATCATTGCTAAAGCTGCAGGGAGATTCCTTGGAACAAAAGAGCTTGATTGGGCAGATATAGAAAACAGGCTAAAGGCGCTAAATGGGAGTCGGAGTGATGGGGGTCTGCTTTTGGGGAGTCAGGGTGATCAGAGTGACGAGATGGGGGTGGGGGTGGTCTCCTGTCCTCGTCCAGTCTCGTAGACGCACGGCTACCAAGCAGCGACATCAGTGGAAATATTAAAGCCTATAGAATGAAGCCTAAAGAATAAAGCTGTACGGTGGAAGCACCGAACGTCAAAGAAGGAGAGGAAGATGAAGAAGAGTCTCCCTGGAATAAAGCCGGTTGGTCTCTGAAACAAACAACAACTATTCTAGTCACAAAGACATATCATGACCTCATGGGCTTTGTAAAGAATAAAGTCTGGCGGTAATGCAACACTTGGATGCCAACCGCCATAAAACAACAACAACAACAACAACTTGGGGTTGGGGGACAGAACTACAGAAGACGTACAACTGCAGTAGATGGCCGTAAATGCACCTTTTCAGTTGACTGCCAGCCGCCATTAAAAGCAACAACAACAACCGATATCATGACCTCATGGGCTTTGTAACACCAAAGCAATGGAAGGAGTACTTTTACGGACTACGACAGAGTCTGAGGACTACGAAAAGTCTGAGGAATAAAGTCTGGCGGTAATGCAACAACTTCACAATAACAACAGCAACAACAACAGCCTAAGGAATAAAGTCTCCGGTCTGGAGAGACGGGAGATGGCGGAGGAGAGTGGATCGGTGGTCGAAGACGTTCTGGACGGCGTGGAGGAGCAGCCTTTTCTGGCTGCACGTGCCCGGAAACGTAAAAAGTCCCTTAGCTCGTCCGAGGGTTCTGGGAATGAGCAGCAGGATGAGGCTGAAGCTATTGATATCCGGAGTGAGAGCAGAGACTGTAAGGTGATAATAAAGCTTGCACAGGATAGTGCATCCTTTAAGGAGTGGAATTCAGTGGCATTGTCAAAGAGCCTAACTGTAGCTGTGGGAGTGATCAAGAGTGCGAGTGTCCTTAGAGATGGCTCGCTGCTGGTCGTGTGCAAGGACGCGGCTCAGCAACGGAAGACGATTGGAACTAAACGTCTGGGTGGAAAGGACATTCTTGTGTCTGATGCTGAAAGAAACACGGTCAGAGGAGTTATCGTAGGTGTCCCTACGGCGACGTCTGTGGATGAAGTTAAGGAGAATTTGACGGGAGCTACGGTGGTGGACGCTAGGCGGTTGAAGGTGACCCGGTCTGGGGTAAGATGTGACAGCTTGTCGGTAATGGTAACACTTGAAGGGAGGTGCCTGCCTAGTAAGGTGTTCATTGGGTTCATGTGCCATGACGTTAGGCCATGTGTTCCACCGCCCCTGCGTTGCTTTGGGTGCCAGCGCTTTGGGCATATTGCAGCGGTCTGTAGAGGGAGGAAAAGATGTGGTAAATGTGCAGGAGATCACGAGTATGGGAGGTGTGACGTGGGAGCAAAACTGAAGTGCTGTAACTGTGGGGAAGAACATAGCTCTGCCTACGGGGATGCAGGTTTAGCAGGGGAGCTGCTGAGGTGCATAGAATGGAGGTCTCTCAGGGTATATCCTATGCAGATGCAGTCAGGAAAGTTTCAAGTGGCGAGTTTAGAGTAAATACAGAGAGAGGAGCCAGCGCTGCTCCCAGCCAGGGCGAAATGAGAAAGGCCAGCGTGGCTCCCAAGAAGTGTGAAGGTTTCAAGAGTGGAGGTCCCAAGTGTGCGGGTTCCAGAATTGATGAGAATGCCCTGGTTGTGGATAGAGAGGATTTTGTGCTCTTTGTGGTGGATGTTGTAAACTGTGCTGCTCGGACTCGGGGCAGAGCTGAGGTGATCGGGATCATTGCTGGAGCTGCAGGGAGATTCCTTGGAACAAAGGAGCTTGATTGGGCAGATATAGAGAACAGGCTAGAGGCGCTAGATGGGAGTCGGAGTGATGGGGGTCTGCTTTTGGGGAGTCAGGGTGATCGGAGTGACGAGATGGGGGTGGGGGTGGTCTCCTGTCCTCGTCCAGTCTCGTGGACGCACGGCTACCAAGCAGCGACATCAGTGGAAATATTAAAGCCTATAGAATGAAGCCTAAAGAATAAAGCTGTACGGTGGAAGCACCGAGCGTCAGGGAAGGAGAGGAAGATGAAGAAGAGTCTCCCTGGAATAAAGCCGGTTGGTCTAGACTACGAAACGTCTGAGGAATAAAGTCTGGCGGTAATGCAACACTCGGATGCCAACCGCCATAAAACAAAAACAACAACAACAACAACAACAACTATTCTAGTCACAAAGACATATCATGACCTCATGGGCTTTGTAACACCAAAGCAATGGAAGGAGTACTTTTACGGACTACGACAGTCTGAGGACTACGAAAAGTCTGAGGAATAAAGTCTTGCGGTAATGCAACAATTGGATGCCAACCGCCATAAAACAACAACAACAACAGCAACAACAGCAGCAGCAGCAACAACAGCAACAACAGCAGCAACAGCAGCAGCAACAACAGCAGCAGCAGCAACAACAACAGCAACAATAGCAGCAACAACAGCAACAACAACAGCAGCAGCAGCAGCAGCAACAGCAGCAGCAACAACAACAGCAGCAGCAGCAGCAACAGCAACAGCAACAACAGCAACAGCAACAGCAACAACAACAACAACACTGAGTTGAGGCAAAGTGTTAGCCTCATTTAAGTAACGTTAGACAGTCTGGTCCATGAAATGTGTTATGTTTGCGAGAAGTGGAGAAAACCCTTTAGGTTTAAGGAGTGCTGTTGAAACTTGGCTTGAAATGCTAAAGTTGTCTAAGAAAACAGTGTTAATTCATGATGGAAAAAGAAAAGTGCTATTCGTCTTTACAGATGGTGACGAAATGGCAGAGGAATATGACGTGAATACTGACGAGCTCCTTGTGCGAAAGTGGAGACATAAATGCACCCCTGGAGCTTTTGTGTCTCCACAGTGGCAGATAGAGGTTGGAGAGCCTTTTACTGTTGATTCCTTGGATGCTGAGATCAAAGAAAACAACTCAAATCCATTATTTATGCGTAAAGACACCAAGAGCAGTTTTCAGTGGAGAATCCGCAACCTTCCTTACCCTCAGGATGTCTTCAGTGTTTCTGTGGAGCCGTCTGAAAGATGTGTAATAGTGAAAACCACAAATAAAAAGTATTATAAGAAGTTTATCATTGCTGATCTGGACCGCAACCAGCTTCCACTGAACAGTGATGCCCTAAGTTTTACTCATGCCAACGAAACTCTAATAATCAGTTACAAAAAACCCAACGAGATCTTAACCCTTGAGCTGGAGCTACTAAAAGAGCTGAAGACGATGAAAGAACCCAGTGAAGGCGATGTTGAATGCAAAACTCAGTAAGCAGTGAACATTAAACAGAAGAAGAACTGAAGAAATCAAGCATAATTCCATACATTTTTTGACAATTTAGACAGTGGTTCAGGAATTGAGGACTCTGTGCTTGATTTCACTGTCTGTGGATTTTGTCAGTAAAGCACAGATCTTGGACTATAATGGTTTGCTGCTTGTGATTCAACTTATCTTCCGTTCTGACTGTAAAAACTCACTGGAGATCATTTACTATCATATTCAGCATTACCCAAGTCGCTCAGCCATACTTGAACTTGAAGGCATACCCCACCTTCTGGCCCAGCTAAAATCAGAATTTCCTGTATTTCAACAAATGGCTTTGAAAATACTTCAGAATATCACAACAGATAAAGACACAGGTATTACCGTTAGGGATGAGCAAGGATTTGAAAAGCTTGTAGATGTTCTTAAGAGAAAGGACCTTCATGACCTTCATGACCTTCATGACCTTCATGACCTTCATGCTCACTTCTTAGATGTTGTTGCTAACTGATTAAATCATAGTGAGTGTTATCAGTTTATTCACAAAGGTTGAGGTCTGGCCCAGCTGTTGGAATTTATTTTCAGTCCAACACTGCCATATATCACAGCCAATGCTGTAAAATGTATTGCCAGAGTGTCTCAGAGCTCAGACAACTCAAAATGCCTTATGAGCAAAATGTGGAGAAGGTTTTAGTGGAGCAGAGTTTAAAACTGCTGGAGGTCTTCCACCACTGGTCAATGTATTGGATTCTGAATACAAAGATGTTCAGAAGATGGCTTGCTCAGCTGTCAAAAGCATGTGCCTGTGATAAGCCGTGTGCGGGGGGGATTGGAGAGAGGTATTGGGAACTTTGGCAAAGCTTAAAAAGATCAACCGATTAGAGAACCAAAGAAATATCTTTAGTGACATGCCAATGACGAGTCTGTTGAACTCCAACCTGCCAGTGAAATACAGCCTGATGAGCTAGTTGTCTCCCACAGACCATGTCACAGATGGTTTTCATGATGCGGGGAAGACTGTGGCAGGTCACAGAGTCCTGCCTCTGGAAGAGAACTTCTGTGAGCCTGTGAGGTCAAATGTTCAGGAGGCCAGAAAAACGGTCCTGCTTATGGATGCACACATCCAAATGGAGCTCAAATTTCAACTTTAGTCAAATGTAGATCCTATTGGCAGGATAAACAAAGGGATGTACTACCACAGAGTGCTTCTCCTCAAGCGCCTGGTAGACTTTAGTGGACTGAGCTGTTCACTTGTCAGAGGCGAGTAAAACCGGGCTCTAGGTGGCTCTAGGTTGCTCTTGGTGTGCTATTTACGTATTTTTTTACAACTTGCTATTATTGTGCCAAGCGGTGTTGGCACAATAATAGCAAGTTGTAAAAAAAATCCATAAATGCGTAAAGGAGCACGTCTACTGCAGTCAAAGCGTCCGCAGCGTGAAGCTTCAATCCAATCCGTTCTCTGAATGCCCTGCTATTCGTGGATCGTTTGAAAATCCTCTATACACAAACAAACCTCCTGGAATAAGTGCGAGAGTATGGAATAAAAATAAAATGGAATGAATAAACACGGACATGCACAGTCACTGTGCTTGTGCGTCGATTACCAACAGGACCTGCACCATGGCTGGATATGCTGCTGTAAGTTATGTTATGCTGTAAATCCATACATTTATGCACAACTATTGGGGATATGGAACCTTGGGATTCAAGACAACAGGCCGACACTCAACAACATGCAGAAAACAACTGAAGCGGAGTTATAAGTTATAAATTATTCAAGCCTCTCATTAGCGTTAAACAACAGAACAAATACAGTCCATAGGCCACATGAGTTTTACTGTTATGCGTCAGTTGCGGGGGAAAAGCGGTACTGTAAATGCACGTACCTATGTTTCTCTGTACTGCTGTTCCCCTATTGCATTGCGGCTCCAGGGAATACTGGGACCTTCTTTAAAATATCAGGTACCGTTGTTTCCTGGAACCGTCGTTCCCCCGTCCATAGACAATGTTCCCATTTTGGTACCGAGGAACAAAGGTACAGGGGAATATAGGTACAGGGGAATATAGGTACAGGGGAATATAGGTACAGGGAAATATAGGTACAGGGGAATGTAGGTACAGAGGAATATAGGTACAGGGGAATATAGGTACAGGGGAATATAGGTACAGAGCAATATAGGTACAGGGGAATATAGGTACAGAGGAATATAGGTACAGGAGAATATAGGTACAGGGGAATATAGGTACAGGGGAATATAGGTACAGGGGAATATAGGTACGCACCCGTCCATTATAAGGGCTACTGCCATGCATGATTAATTAGTGAAAGATCTTCTAGTGTCCCACGGAAAAATACAATGTATATAAAGTCTACACACCTCTGTTAAAATGCAAGGTTTTGTGATGTAATAAATTACACCAAGATAAATAATTTCAGAACTTTTTCCACTGGGAAAAAGTTGGGGAGGGGGGAGTAAACATGAAAAGCTAAAATAATGAGGTTGCACAAATGTGCAGAGTCTCTTATAACTGGGGATGTGGTTGTGTTCTGAATCAACCAATCACATTCAAACGCATGTAAAATAGGAGTCAATACACCTGCCGTCATTTGAATTTGTGTCTAATTAACCCCTAATACAGTTTTGACTGATATTTTTGTTCAAAGGTGTCAGTCAGGAGAAGTGTACTAAATCATTTCCAAGGCTTTAGATATACCATGGAACACAGTGAAGACATCAAGTAGAGAAAATATGGCACAACAGTGACATTATCATCATCATCAGTATCAGCAGGGGTGTTTTTCTTCAGCTGGAACTGGGGCCTTGGTCAAGATGGAGGAAATTATGAACGAAAGTTGAATGGACTGACATCGTGACAAATGGATAAAATGACATTCGGACAAAATTTGGAAATGGACAAATTTAATAGACTATTTTAATCCAATTATGCCATGATTTTGTTCGTGTTAAGTTGATGTCTACTTGTGTTTTGGTCTCACTTTGTTTTCTTTTTTCCAATTTTTTATAAATTAATAAACAGAAGCCTCGAAACATTTTGTTCAAATGTTTTGCTGTTTCATGAAGCTTCACTTTACTCATCACTAACAAATGTCTTTTGTACAACCACAGTCAATGTTCAAAGTCCCTAAAATGCACATAAAAGCCCTGCATGTGCTTGTGTTGCTGTTATCTTCTGCACATCAGTTTGAAAGAGCACAACAGCTGCTGGTGCAGTTCCATATTTACGCCAGCAGATGTCAGTGTTGTACAAGTTGTGGCTCACGGCAGCGGCAGGTGAAAAGACTTGATTTACACCAAATTGTGTTGAGTTTATTTTCAATTCTGGTTGGATTTTTATTTTGTGTATTTTTCTGTGCGCAGAGTCCTTTGGAGCAGTGGTCGTGTATGTATATTATATATATACACATATATATACACACACACACACATATATGTAAATATATATATATATATATATATATATATATGTATATATATATATATATATATATATATATATATATATATATATATATATATATATATATATATATATACACACACACACACACATTACACACACATACAGACATTTTACCAAAACGTACTGATAGTTCAGATTTGACTAAACCTTTTACCTATTTGTCCCCAGTGTGACCATTTTAAAAAAAGTTTCCAATTGTACTTCCTCCATCCATCCATCCATCCATCTTCTGCCGCTTTATCCGGGGCCGGGTCGCAGGGGCAGCAGTCTGAGCTGGGACTCCCAGACTTCCTTCTCCCCAGACACTTCCTCTAACTCCTCCGGGGGGAT
Organism: Eucyclogobius newberryi; assembly: GCF_026437365.1. Taxonomy (NCBI): domain Eukaryota; kingdom Metazoa; phylum Chordata; class Actinopteri; order Gobiiformes; family Gobiidae; genus Eucyclogobius; species Eucyclogobius newberryi. The sequence continues at coordinate 15,197,400 of NW_027315801.1, read as the reverse complement.
CCCGAGGCGTTCCCAGGCCAGCGGAGAGACATAGTCTCTCCAGCGTGTCCTGGGTCTTCCCCGGGGCCTCTTCCCGGTGGGACATGCCTGAAACACCTCCCGAGGGAGGCGCCCAGGAGGCATCCGGAACAGATGCCCGAGCCACCTCAGCTGGCTCCTCTCGACGTGGAGGAGCAGCGGCTCTACTCCGAGCTCCCCCCATGTGACCGGGCTCCTCACCTTATCTCTAAGGGAGCGCCCAGCCACACGGCGGAGGAAACTCATTTCGACCGCTTGTATCCGCGATCTTGTTCCTTCGGTCACTACCCAAAGCTCATGACCATAGGTGAGGGTAGGAACGTAGACCGACCGGTAAATCGAGAGCTTTGCCTTTCGGCTCAGCTCCCTCTTCACCACAACGGTCCGATGCAGCGACTGCATCACTGCAGCCGCTGCACCGATCCGCCTGTCAATCTCACGCTCCATCCTTCCCTCACTCGTGAACAAGGCCCCGAGATACTTGAACTCCTCCACTTGGGGCAAGGACACCCCACCCACCTGGAGAGGGCAAGCCACATTTTTCCGGTCGAGAACCATGGCCTCGGATTTGGAGGTGCTGATTCTCATCCCAGCCGCTTCACACTCGGCTGCAAACCGTCCCAGTGCATGTTGCAGGTCCGGGTTTGATGGAGCCATCAGGACAACATCGTCTGCAAACAGCAGAGATGAGATCCTGTGGTCCCCAAACCGGACACCCTCCGACCCCTGACTGCGCCTAGAAATTCTGTCCATAAAAATTATGAACAAAACCGGTGACAAAGGGCAGCCCTGGCGGAGTCCAACATGCACTGGGAACAGGTCTGACTTACTGCCGGCAATGCGAACACAGCTCCTGCTCCGGTCATACAGGGACCGGACAGCCCTGAGCAAAGGGCCCCGGACCCCGTACTCCCGGAGCACCCCCCAAAGGACACCCCGAGGGACACGGTCGAAAGACTTCTCCAGATCCACAAAGCACATGTGGACTGGTTGGGTAAACTCCCATGAACCCTCGAGCACCCGATGGAGGGTATAGAGCTGGTCCAGTGTTCCACGACCGGGACGAAAACCACTCTGCTCCTCCTGAATCCGAGGTTCGACTATCGGTCGGATTCTCCTCTCCAGTAAATAGACCTTACCCGGGAGGCTGAGGAGTGTGATCCCTCTGTAGTTGGAACACACCCTCCGGTCCCCCTTCTTGAACAGAGGGACCACCACCCCGGTCTGCCAGTCCAGAGGCACGGTCCCCGAACGCCACGCGATGTTGCAGAGACGTGTCAACCAAGACAGTCCTACAACATCCAGATACTTTAGGTACTCTGGGCGGATCTCATCCACCCCCGGAGCCCTGCCACCGAGGAGTTTGCGAACAACCTCAGTGACTTCAGCTTGGGTGATGGATGAGCCAGCCTCCGAGTCCCCGGTCTCTACTTCCTCTTCGGAAGATGTGACTGAGGGATTAAGGAGATCCTCAAAGTATTCCTTCCACCGTCCGACGACATCCCCAGTCGAGGTCAGCAGGCCTCCACCCGCACCGTAAACGGTGTTGATGAGACACTGCTTCCCCCTCCTGAGGCGCCGGACGGTTTGCCAGAATTTCTTTGGTGCCGACCGATAGTCCTCCTCCATGGCCTCCCCGAACTCCTCCCAGGCCCGGGTTTTTGCCTCTGCGACAGCACGAGCCGCGGCTCGCTTGGCCTGCCGATACCCGTCGATGACCTCTGGAGACCAACAAGCCAGAGTGGCCTGATAGGCCTCCTTCTTCAGTCTGACGGCATCCCTTACTTCCGGTGTCCACCACCGGGTTCGGGGGTTGCCGCCACGACAGGCACCGGAGACCTTGCGACCACAACTCCGAGCAGCCGCATCAACAATGGAGGCGGAGAACATGGTCCACTCGGACTCAATGTCCCCAGCCTCCCCCGGGACATGGGAGAAGCTCTCCCGGAGGTGCGAGTTGAATACCCTACTGACAGAGGGCTCCACTAGACGTTCCCAACAGACCCTCACAATGCGCTTGGGTCTGCCAAGTCTGTCCGGCTTCCTCCTCCGCCAGCGGATCCAACTCACCACCAGGTGGTGATCGGTTGACAATTGACAATACTTCCTGGTTGAGATAATTCCACAACTGTTACCTAGCAACCAGACTGTAAACAAGAGCAAAAATCCCTATAAATGACACAACAGTCATGATTTGACGGACAATAATACCATATAACACCTTTCTTTCGTCTAATAATTGTTTAAACTGTCAGAAACGTGAGTCAGTTAAGCATAAATTGTCTGTTTTCAATGGAACGTCGCACATTGATGACATCACAGAGGGATTCTGATTTATAACGACAGCTCTACCTGTCATTTTAATGTTTTCTTTTTCAAAATGTCTTCAGAAACTGCCACTTAACAGAAGTAAAACTATGATAAATATTTACCACAGCTTCGATACCACCAAAGTCATCATTAGAAAAACAGGAGAACCTTCATATAGACATTAAACTTTATCCAAACTCAGGGAGCACATGTTGGCTTTTCTGACTCAGATAAACTTGGGGTTCTGAAATGTTCCTCGAGTTTGTAAGTAAGAATTCCTAGAAGTGAGATTGTTCCAGTGTGAATTTATGTCAGAACTTAGTAAATCCAGCATTAGTTAGCAATAAAACGCCTGCAATTTAACAAAATGTGAGATGGATGCGTTTAATATCATGCTGCGGAACATTCCAGGCAAAGCCATCACATCTCTATGGACACAAGCATGCAGTAAAATTATTTACCATTGTAATATCCTGCTGCTTCTACTTCTGAATTCATGTCACACTTTCTGAGCCCTTTAAGCTTTTTTTTAATGTTATCTGGAGTTTGCCCTGCTCTAACAAGGCAAAATGTCACCGCCGACAAAACCTTTTAAGCCACATTACTTCATATTCTTTGGAAATTACCTTAGGAAATGCATTTTTCTTCTTCACGACCTGAAAAGACTCGCATAATTACAGTGGAAAGAGTTGGAGCAGCTTTGAAATGCCATTAAAGATGCGTCACTTGAATCTTGGCCGCACTAAGTAAACGGGTGGCATCGTTTACTTAGTGACTTTTTTATGTACTTAAAGGTCCCATATCATGCGAAATCGACTTTTCAGAGCTTTTACCTTCTTACAGTGCTATTTGTGCCTCATATATGTGCCCAAAGTGTTTTTTTTGATTGATTCCCGCAGATTTTAGCTAGAGAACAGTCTATATCTTTCCTCGGATCTGCAAATGGACGGGGGCTACTCACAAGGGCGAATCTCAAACTAAGCCGTCTGCATTTCCGGTTTGTGAGCGGGGTCCAAGATATGGGTGATATTTTATCACTATTATGTTATGGGTGTTGCACAACCCTTATTATTATCAAATATATCCTTAGTATAGACTACGAAACTGGGAAAAAAAACATGACATGGGATCTTTAAGTGTAATTCATTTTTATTGCATTGAAATAAATTGCACCTTTTTTTAGGGTTTTCCAGTGAATGCAAATGAAAAACATCAAAACATAAATATTTACATGCAAACATTTACTCAGTTCTAGCTATATTCTCTTGAATTTAACTAAAGTGTAATCAGAATACCAACACTTCATTATTTTGAAAATGCTCAATATTATACAACTTAAAACTTTTGTCCAGTGAACTAATTTAACTAATTTAATAGCACAATAATTGAAAAAACCTTGATCTATATCTGAACTAGTGTAAAACCAAATGAGAAATTATTCAGTAAGGGTCAAGCTTTATCCTATAATCCTTTTATTTGTTTTAGTTTTGATTAGCACATGAGCATAGTTGTGAAGAGTATTACTCAAACAGATGTGCTGGGTACATTTTAAAGGTGCCAGTGTGTATCTGAACAAAAAAATGTATCTTTTAATAACACATTTTTTTCTGCCAGGCTGGTCATGAACAATGAAAATCAAGTTTTCTTCAATCACGTCATTTTTAATGGAATTCAATTTACATTGTAGTCATTTGAGATCATTATTATTACGGGAAAAGGTACGAAAAAGCCTTGTTCAGGTACTGGCACTGAAAAGCAGACATCATTCAAGCTCTGATACCTGAAAGAAAGAAGAACGGATATGTTTAAAGTTGAAATGTTCCGGGCAAAGCAATAGCATCTCAAGCAGCCGGCGTCCACCAGAGAGAATCCACCTTTAAGTGAAACGTAACTCAGTAAATGTGCATCATTGCTATTCACCCATGATCTAATAAATAAGTCATCTGCATTAATGCGGCCGCTCCCTGTGGCTTTTACAGACTCTTGAATCTTGTTCCCGCGCCATGTTCATTAACCCAGCGGTCGCCTTCAACTCTCTAATGTATTCAGTCAATTTTCTATCTATACTATTGTGATAAAATGTAAATATATGATTATATTTGTGTGTTAAAAGTTATCTGCATCATTAGCCTGGGGGGAGGGAAAGGCATGTATTTCTAATAACATGTGTGAAGATGTTGTAGAAGCAGCCGTGAGGAATGTTCCTCCCATCCTGGGGACCAGATGGGTAGAACATTCACCAAGGTTTTTATCTCTAAAGATAATACCAAAGAGTCGTAAAAGACAAGTGCCTTGATGTGAAGCTGACCAATGAGAAATGTGACCCGCCTCCTTTTTATGTGTGATTTTAATAAAATGACTTGTAAGAGGGAGGAACGCTGAGAGTGATTTTGGAAAGTCGTTCAGGTTGCTTACAACATCTTGACGCGGCTAAGCCTTCCTCTCCCTTGCAAGCCACACAAAAGACTGACGTTTCTGTGTCGTTTAATATTCTAAGTTGAATTATGTTCTCTGACTGTTAAGTAATAGCATTGATTCATGTGTAATTTCTTGACAACTATGGAATGAGCTCATATTGATTTGCATTTCAGGAGCAGCTCGGTAACGACTTTACCATTGATATCACTGCAAAGGTTTCAGAAACATAACATTACCTGCAATATTTTAAACTGAAATGAGTTAACGTGCTTGTTTTTCTTATAGTTTCTTAGTTTAGTTTTTGTAGTGGTATTAAAAATATGAATTAAAAACAGGATTACCATGACATATTTCAAATTCCATTTTAGAATCAGAAAAAGGAAACTTGTTTCGGCATTAAGGTGCAACATAGAACAATGAATAATAATGCCGTAATAGCAAAGTCCATACAATTAAATAAGGCCTACATTAATTAAGAATTTACTAAATTTAATAAAAATAAACTTGCTCTCTTAAACATTTACAGATGGTCGAACGTTGACGTTGGAAGACAGAAGAAATTAAATTAAATTCTCTTATAGACCCCTCCAGTCGAAATGAGAGTTAGCATTAGCCTCAGAGTTAGCATTAGCCTCAAAACCTTGCAAACTATGAAAATCTGGAGACTGACGACCACTCGACCACACGTAAAGCTTGGATTACACTTCCTGCTTGTATATTCCGTGTGTAAATGAGACGTGGAGGGCAGCGGAGAAGACGGCTGTATTTATAGTGTCAACAGTAAAAATCTGAGCTAGCTGCTACGAAATCCCACTAATCTCCCACAAAGTTAGAAAACATTACCATGAGTAGAAGTGTTTTGTGTACATTGTTTCCGTTAGCAATTAGCGCAGAAATTAGCTTACATGCTAGCAACCTTGTAAAACATTTCTAACGTTATTCTGGACAATAATGGACCAGAAACATAACGGGCAACAGCAGTTTGACAATTAAATGTACGTTTTGTTAACCCAAGCGGCACAAATCCTACAGTAACAAGTGAAATTCAGCAAATAGATGTCGACGTTAGATATTGATATTTCTCGCTGGCAAATGTGATGAACAAATAGAAACCGACAATTGTCTGCGCAGTATTCAGACGATACAATTACAGCTTTTCCTTTGCTGTCCGATAAAGATTAATGTGATAGAATGTTCAGGCAAGTACCAGGATACGTGCGCATCTAAACTAGTGAATTCTTAAATTTTTTTTGCTACATAGAGCCTATAACTTTATTCTCCTGTGTTGTTTTCAGTTTGTAATGTTTTGTCTTGTATGTAGAACCTGTATGCCAGTTTAGGATATCAACATTTCAGTGGATGGTGATGAGATGTAAATACTAAAGAAGACCCCTAAAACCTGATTTTAGATCATGATGACTCATTTCATTATGAATCATATGGTTGTGTTTTTTTTTAATTATGGCGCAAACACAAAAAGATGGTGACCGACCTTTCAAAGCCCCACAAGAGTACTCAAATTACTAATTACTGTTATGTTTGTGCATCCATGTAATCTAGTACTCCCCAAGTTACGTTTTCAAATCAGCAACACATTAGTTTTGGTTTGTCTCAGTCTAACGCATTTACTTTGCTTGTTTATCTGATATTTTAATGATTATGCTACTGTGTTCAGCCAAGCAAAGATTGTCGGCAAACTATATATACAAAAATGTTAAATATTGGTAACACAAGAGTATTCTAACGATACCTAACACTGCCCATAACTACTCCAAAACAACAGATGTTTAACTGTGGTTTTGCTGCAATTATTGAATTGAGATTGTCCTGTAAAATCCTGAAATTGTGCAGAAGCTTTTGTCCTTGCGTCTGTATGTGTTGTTGCTTTGCTGTGGGCGTATTATCAAAGCCGCCATCTCATCCCAGCAGCCAAGTGTTCTTTTCTGTCATCGTTCCCACGCGCCCGCCGTATCCGATGCTCGCCCCATAAATCAGACGGCTACGAGCTCGGGCCCACACTGACTACGGCCGCCTCTCATTGATTATGCCGCGCTGGAGAAGTAAGTGTAGCGTGTTGAAGAGAGAAGCCAATTCAATTTGGCTGCACCCGCTGTAAGAAAAGCACCACGACCTGTGAATAAAATGCCCTGCCCTCTACAAAATGTCGGGACCTTTGGCAAACTCAGGTTAAGGTGACATTTATTGGCTCGTGTGAAATAATGAAAAAAAAAAGAAAAGTTCTCTGTTTTCAAACCATTTCAAACTTGGTCTGATGTGTGTGAGTGAAACATCCTGTTCATTGGCTGTTTTCAGATTCTAGAACGTGATGATGTCATACTAGCAGATGGAGGACAAGTGCCAGTTTTTCCTATTGATAACATTGTACTTTGCCATGAAATAATATCAAAGGTAAAAACTTTTTATGAGTGGCTATGCCCTAGAACTCACTATATTACAACAAAAAGCTGCAATTGAACAATATGTATTTCAGTTGTCCCCCATCTGTCAAATACTTTTGGCTGATAGAATGTTGTGGTGTCATCTGAAACCCTGCAATAACTGAGTGTGTGGGAGGTTTTGTTTTAATTATGACTTAGTTTAGTGGTATAGAACCTGAGGTATATATTTATCATAGTTTTAATTCTGTGGAGTTGCCATTTGTGCAGACATTTTGAAAAATACCATTTCTTCTTCTTTGGTGTTTATGGCGGCTGGTATCCATAGTGTTACATTACCTACTGTAGATGTGATTCTTCCTCTCCTTGAACTGACACCTTAACGTGGTGGAGGGGTTTGAGTGCCTGAATGATCCCGGGAGCTATGTTGTCGGGGGCTTCAAGCCCCTGGTAGGGTCTCCCAAGGCAAACAGGTCCTAGGTGACGAGTCAGACAAAGATCGGTTCAGAAGCCTCTTATGATGACGACAAAAACAAGGCCGTTTACGTCGCCCGGAACGGCGTCACTGGGGCCCCATCCTGGGTGCTACATGGCGAGCGCCTGGTGGCCGGGTCTTAACCCCACGGGGCCCGGCCGGGCACAACCCGAAAGAGCGACGTGGGGCCGCCCTGCCGTGGGCCCACCACCCGCAGGAGGATCTATAAGGGGCCGGTGCAGAGTACCCGGCCTTCTTGGAGTCCTTGGGAGGGGTACTGGACAGTGCACCGACCGGGGACTCCGTTGTTCTACTGGGGGACTTCAACGCCCACGTGGGCAATGACAGTGACACCTGGGGAGGGGTGATCGGGAAGAACGGCTTCCCCGATCTGAACGCGAGCGGTGTTCAGTTATTGGACTTCTGTGCTAGCCACGGATTGTCCATAACGAACACCATGTTCAAGCACAAGGGTGTCCATCAGTGCACATGGCACCAGGACACCCTAGGCCGGAGGTCAATGATCGACTTTGTTGTCGTGTCATCTGACCTCCGGCCGCGTGTCTTGGACACTCGGGTGAAGAGAGGGGCAGAGTTGTCAACCGATCACCACCTGGTGGTGAGTTGGATCCGCTGGTGGAGGAGGAAGCCGGACAGACTTGGCAGACCCAAGCGCATTGTGATGGTCTGTTGGGAACGTTTAGTGGAGCCCTCTGTCAGTAGGGTATTCAACTCGCACCTCCGGGAGAGCTTCTCCCATGTCCCGGGGGAGGCTGGGGACATTGAGTCTGAGTGGACCATGTTCTCCGCCTCCATTGTTGATGCGGCTGCTCGGAGCTGTGGTCGCAAGGTCTCCGGTGCCTGCCGTGGCGGCAACCCCCAAACCCGGTGGTGGACACCGGAAGTAATAACATAACAATAACATAACACCGTCAGACTGAAGAAGGAGGCCTATCAGGCCATTCTGGCTTGTAGGTCTCCGGAGGTCATCGACGGGTATCGGCAGGCCAAGCGAGCCGGGCCTGGGAGTTCGGGGAGGCCATGGAGGAGGACTATCGGTCGGCACCAAAGAAATTCTGGCAAACCGTCCGGCGCCTCAGGAGGGGGAAGCAGTGTCTCACCAACAACATTTACCTGCTGACCTCGACAGGGGATGTCGTCGGACGGTGGAAGGAATACTTTGAGGATCTCCTTAATCCCTCAGTCACGTCTTCCGAAGAGGAGTAGAGACCGGGGACTCGGAGGCTGGCTCATCCATCACCCAAGCTGAAGTCACTGAGGTTGTTCGCAAACTCCTCGGTGGCAGGGCTCCGGGGGTGGATAAGATCTGCCCTGAGTACCTAAAGTATCTGGATGTTGTAGGACTGTCTTGGTTGACACGTCTCTGCAATATCGCGTGGCGGTCGGGGACCTCTGTTCAAGAAGGGGGACCGGAGGGTGTGTTCCAACTACAGAGGGATCACACTCCTCAGCCTCCCGGGTAAGAATCCGACCGATAGTCGAACCTCGGATTCAGGAGGAGCAGAGTGGTTTTCGTCCCGTCGTGGAACACTGGACCAGCTCTATACCCTCCATCGGGTGCTCGAGGGTTCATGGGAGTTTGCCCAACCAGTCCACATGTGCTTTGTGGATCTGGAGAAGGCTTTCGACCGTGTCCCTCGGGTGTCCTTTGGGGGGTGCTCCGGGAGTACGGGGTCCGGGGCCCTTTGCTCAGGGCTGTCCGGTCCCTGTATGACCGGAGCAGGAGCTGTGTTCGCATTGCCGGCAGTAAGTCAGACCTTTTCCCAGTGCATGTTGGACTCCGCCAGGGCTGCCCTTTGTCACCGGTTCTGTTCATAATTTTTATGGACAGAATTTCTAGGCGCAGTCAGGGATCGGAGGGTGTCCGGTTTGGGGACCACATGATCTCATCTCTGCTGTTTGCAAACGATGTTGTCCTGATGGCTCCATCAAACCCGGACCTGCAACATGCACTGGGACGGTTTGCAGCCGAGTGTGAAGCGGCTGGGATGAGAATCAGCACCTCCAAATCCGAGGCCATGGTTCTCGACCGGAAAAAGGTGGCTTGCCCTCTTCAGGTGGGTGGGGAGTCTTTGCCCCAAGTGGAGGAGTTCAAGTATCTCGGGGTCTTGTTCACGAGTGAGGGGAAGGATGGAGCGTGAGATCGAGGCTGCAGTGATGCAGTCGCTGCATCGGACCGTTGTGGTGAAGAAGGAGCTGAGTCGAAAGGCAAAGCTCTCTATTTACCGGTCGGTCTACGTTCCTACCCTCACCTATGGTCATGAGTTTTGGGTAGTGACCGAAAGAACAAGATCGCGGATACAAGCGGTCGAAATGAGTTTCCTCCGCCGTGTGGCTGGGCGCTCCTTTAGAGATAAGGTGAGGAGCTCGGTCACACGGGGGGAGCTCGGAGTAGAGCCGCTGCTCCTCCATGTCGAGAGGAGCCAGCTGAGGTGGTTCGGGCATCTGTTCCGGATGCCTCCTGGGCGCCTCCCTCGGGAGGTGTTTCAGGCATGTCCCACCGGGAAGAGGCCCCGGGGAAGACCCAGGACACGATGGAGAGACTATGTCTCTCGGCTGGCCTGGGAACGCCTCGGGATCCCCCTGGAGGAGTTAGAGGAAGTGTCTGGAGAGAAGGAAGTATGGGAGTCCTTGCTCAGACTGCTGCCCCGGCGACCCGGCCCCTGATAAAGCGGCAGAAGATGGATGGAGATGTGATTCTTTGAGTTACTTCTGTTGTTGTCGTTGCCTTTAATAGCGGCCGCAGGAGATCAGCAATTGTAGTGACACTTTTAACTGTATAATCTACCAATTATTACAGTGTTGTATAAGTAAGTATAGCCTTACATGATCGCTGTGACTGGATTGTAAGAAGATTTCCTGTTTATTAGTTCTCTCTCTTTCATATGCTGTACAGTGAATCAGAACATGCTCCACAGTTTCTAGTTCTTCACAGTGACCACACAGACCGGTCAGATGTTTGCCTCTCCTACTCACTGACCCGAGTCCAGTGTGGTCCATCCTCATGCGAGCAAAGGCCCTTTCCTCCCCCACGTTCCTGCCCATGGATCTGACCATCTGATACAGATGCCGTCCAGTATCACAATGACTCCAATGGTCCTGCCAAAGCAGCAGAACTGAGTTCTATGATTGTGATGTCATCAATGTGTGACGTACCTTTGAAAAGAGAACATTAATACTTTATTGTCAAATCACAATTGTTGTCTAATTTATATGGATTTTAACTCTGGTTTACAGTCTGGTTGCTAGGTAACAGTTGTGGAATTACCTCTACCTATTTCATGTTTGCTGCCCACGTCCAACCAGGAAGTACAATTATAAACCTTACAAAATGTGGTTTATAATCTATTATGGGTAAAATCTGAAATATAATCACATTTTCTGGTTTCACTCTTGCTCCTCTTCTTTGTATCCACAATGGGCATGTACATCCTATTGTGACCTGACCTTTGCTCCCTCCTCACTGAGTACCTGATCAAAGACTTAATTAAGGAGTTACTCAAAGGACTTTCCATGACAAGTTTGAACTGCTGCAGTCAGGGAAAAGATACAGCAGCTTTAAGAGCAGAACTACTCGACTGCTCAACAGTTTCCCAAGTTAAATCTGAGGCTAAGATTGGACTGATGTTTTGTCTAATGTTGCACTCAAACGGCAGTATGCCTTATGAAACAGAATTTAAAAACATAATCAGAACAATAAACTAATCTTACACATGCTGTACATTGTCACTCTTTTACAGTGGTGTAAAGTAAAGTAAACATGTAAAGAAGACACAGGTGACAAACCACGACCCAGTGCGTGTCAACGACAAAGTAGTCCCTCAGGTTGCCTCACATACGTACTTGGGAATGTATTTGGACAGCCTGCTATTCCGGAGAACACACAACAGCAGAGGTTGTTCTTTTTAATTGTAAGTTGTGGCCAAAAATGGTCATAGTCAAGAGCGTCCTCTGGTTTGGCCTGACCGCACGGTACGGCACTCTGACTGTCCAGCTACCAAACAAACTGACACCGATTCATAAATGCGCAATGAAGAGAATTGGATGAAAAGACTATGAAACGAGAGCGCTGTAGTGAAACAAGGCACCAAGACCATGACAGACCCTCAACATCCTCCATCTTCAGAACACAATACGTCACCATCAGGAAGAAGACTCCACATTCCCAACTTGTGTCCCAACATGAACTAAACTACTGAAGATCTTAATCATATCTTAATATCTGGCAACATAATGCACTTCACCATCTTATGCACTTTTCTTTTAAAATATTTCTTCTTAGGAATGATTTTGAATTGTGTTTTGCTGTTTTGTTGTTAATGTGAGTCCAAGGCAAATATCCCACAGGGGAAAATAAAGTTCTTATCTTATAGAAGTAAAATGACTGTACTTTAACTTCACTACAGGAATCTGCTTCTATTATACAATATTTTTTTAACTGGATGGAAAAGTAAAAGAATGTTTTCTTCAGACTGTAGTCCTGAGGGGCTTATATATATGTTTGTCAAGAAATTAGACTTACACCAATGCTATTCCTTAACACACAGAGAACACAATTCAACTTAGAAGATGAAATGATACAGAAAAGTCAGACTTTTGTGTAGCATGCATGGGAGAAACCGCCGGGCCGGGTCACCCAGGCTGTTGTAAGCAGCCTGGGTGACCCTCCTTAGTTTCACAACGTTTTTTCTCATGCAGGTTGGTTTTATTAGATATTATGGAATAGGCGGGTCACATTTCTCATTGGTCAGCTTCACATCAAGGCACTTGTCTTTTACAACAGTTGGTATTTTTCCTTAGAGATAAAGCCTTGGTGAATGTTTACCCATTCTCCCCTGGGGTGTTACCCCCCTCCCTAGGAGTAAACATTCCTCTGCTCCATCTTTACGACACCTTCACAAATGGAGTTTGTCACTCACCGTTTTTCTCTTAGACTAATGATGCAGATAGTATACAAATATCGTCATATCACTATTATGCAGATAAAATACATCACAGAAATATAATCACATATTTACATTTTATCACAATGTTTTATTTATTTATGTATTTATTCACCTACATTCGAAGTTCCAGCAGCAGGAACAACAAGGGAAGTCCCCTGTCTCTACAGCTGTGTAATAAGAACTACAACACCCACAAACGGACTATGATAAGTGCTCCACATTCTCCTAAACTGAGCTGTTTTTAAAGAAAATTCCCACATGACACTTTAAAAACCCATTTGTACATAAAATTTCTGCTATTAAACAAAAAAGCTCTGCAATAAACCCCACAGACTGTAATCCCGGACTGAACATATTCGTGCAAACTGCCACAAGACTAAAGCACAGGCACAGACCAGGTCAGAATATTACAGCCTCTGAGAGAGAGAAAGACCAAATATCACACCAAATCCTGTCTTTAGTCCAGCACTTCAGATGTGGCTTTAGGTTATGTTTCTTTAGACATAACAAATCCTTTAATGTGATGTACAATTAAAGCAAATGACGGAGATGTGGCCCTAACCATTTGTATTTTCATCCTTTTATAAACGTTGAATTGAACTCCAAAGTCACGGTGCAGAGATCGGCTGTGTTCAGAAACCTTTGGGGCGACGTGTGCGTGCAGTGCATTGTGGGATGCCTTATGACTGCTTGGTTAGGAAGCTCCTGAGGTTCCTAAAGGAGCCATGACTCACTTATCATGGCGGACAGGGACTTGCATACAGTTTTGGCTGAAGTAGCAGGAGGTTCTTTACCAATGAGAGGTTTTCTGAATGAGCAGGATGTATCTTTGGGCAAAACACTTCACCTTCCTTGAAAGTGGTGTGAGTGAGCTGGCGGCATGAAGGATGGCCCGGAATCACTGCCTTGTGTCAGATTCGCACATTTAAATTGTTTATTTTAATACAAAAATCTGAAGAAAAGAACAGATGATTTTGTTTCCATGCTGTTGTTTCATGCTTCTTTAAACACTATATAATTAGCAGCGACAGAACAAGTTTGCCTTGCCTTCTGTGGAACTAGACGGCTCTAAATGTCCCTTAATTAAGACATTATTAAATCCATCAATACAATGACTTACACCTACTTGTTATGAAACGATTGATCAACACTTAGTTACAAATCGAATATTCAGCGGTGCACAAATGAGCTGCATCATCGATTGTTAAAACTCTTCACAAATAGCACCGCCTCATGAAACAACAGTATTACACCAGAGGAACATGTCAAGGCACATTGTAAAAGTGTAACTATCGGGTTCAGGACTAAGCCATGAAAATAAAGACATTTGAAAGGATCCTAACCAGAGCAAGGCACAAAATGTCATGTAGTTTCAGATGGAGAGAGGAGTAACTGAAGTGTTGAACATTATTGCTTTTAGTTAGTGATTGATAAAAGCAAATTTCCTGGATTAATTATGTGAATTAAAATCCCTTCAATTGACAACAGTTGTGTCAGTGTGTTAGAGTAGTATTAATCTAACTAACCCTATTAAGAGTGTTTTATTTATTCATTTTTAAACTTCCTATATGTTATCTGTCCTTTTCCTCTGTATCTGCCTGTGTTGCAACAATGGAATTTCCCCATGTGTGGACAATAAAGGATTATCTTATCTTAATATTACTAGAAATACTAATTTAATTAAAAATAATAATGCTGACGCCTATTTTCTTATGTTGACAGAAAATATGCTTAACTTTATGCCCGTTTTTGTTTCCTGTGAATAGGCACCAGTAATCAGAGGGATATGAATCACACACCAGGACAAAACATCTACACTGTTATTATTAAAAGGCAAATTCTATTATTCTGACTTTATAATGTGCACTTGAACCCAACCTAAAGATGAAAGATGGTTCATTTTTACTCGATTTGTGCTTGACTCTTTTTCTTCAGTAAAATTGTGCCAAAATGGAGTGACTGGCTGTTGTTGTTAAGCGGAGGCGTTGCCCTGGCGACAGATAAGAGGAGCAGACAGGCCCGAGCGCAGGGGAGACGCCCTCCTCATGCAGCGCTGATATCGGATGACAGATCAATCAATACGGACTATTCAAATCTGTTTCAGGAAAGGCCAAAATATAATGGATATTTTCTATTTAGAAATGACTCATGCATTTCAGATTGTAAAGTGATTTATTGTTCTGAGAGCTCAGATGTTTGAACGACGCCCTTGAAGATGCATATGTCACTTTTCTTTACTGGTGGAGGGTAAAGTCCGACTTCTGGCAAGGTGGGTTTATGTGTAGATCACAATTCATACTCAAGGCAATTCAGAGAGCTTAACACAACAGGAAAAAAATCATTAAAATCACAAAAACATATTTCTGAATCTGGGCACCAGCAGGAGGCCATATAATGTTTCGTCCTGACTTTGGCACCAGCAGGAGGTTGGTCCATGTTTAGTCCTGACTTTGGCACCAGCAGGAGGCCGGCCCATGTTTAGTCCTGACTCTGGACACCAGCAGGAGGCCATATAATGTTTCGTCCTGACTTTGGCACCAGCAGGAGGTTGGTCCATGTTTAGTCCTGACTTTGGCACCAGCAGGAGGCCGGTCCATGTTTAGTCCTGACTCTGGGCACCAGCAGGAGGCCATATAATGTTTCGTCCTGACTTTGGCACCAGCAGGAGGTTGGTCCATGTTTAGTCCTGACTTTGGCACCAGCAGGAGGCCGGTCCATGTTTAGTCCTGACTCTAGCACCAGCAGGAGGCCGGTCCATGTTTAGTCCTGACTCTGGCACCAGCAGGAGGCCGGTCCATGTTTAGTCCTGACTCTGGCACCAGCAGAAGGCCGGTCCATGTTTACTCCTGACTCTGGCACCAGCAGAAGGCCGGTCCATGTTCAGTCCTGACTCTGGCACCAGTAGGAGGCCGGTCCATGTTTAGTCCTGACTCTGGACACCAGCAGGAGGCCGGTCCATGTTTAGTGCTGACTCTGGCACTAGCAGGAGGCCGGTCCCTGAGGTCCTCAGAGTCCGAGATGGTTCATATGGCACTAACATGCTGGATACATACACCAAAGGACTGTGGGTAACCGTTTCATTTCTAAAAACTGGACATAAGGATCTGACATTTAGCTCTGCAAGTTTCAGTGAGACTGGGCATTATCTTTTCACAGGGAATATGTCACAGATGTGGGCGTGTCACAGATGAGGCCTGTGATGAAGATCCTGCGGGAAAGAACTGAACTGCACTGGCGGCTGTGAAGATTGTTGTGACGCTGCAGCTGATGATGAGTATTTTGCTGGAGGCGGTGGAGGTGAATGTGGAGCAGCTGGAGCTGAATCCTTTGCTGGTGGTGGTGGAGCGGCTGCTGATGAATCCTTTGGTGGAGGCTGAGGTTGTGGTGCTGTTGATGTTGAAACATTGGCTCGGTCTCTGGCTGATGGAGTAGGAATTCTTCTCTCATTCCTCTCTTCTCTAACTATCTGCTCAGGACCCTGTCCAGGCCCAGTCCAATGCCTCAGAGCGTGGAGCAGGTTCTCTGTCAGCACCCTCACTCCAACCTCTGCACCCTCACTCCACCTCTGCACCCTCACTCTACCTCTGCATTTCTCTTAAACAGGTCCTCTCGTTTCCAGAATAGATAGAAGTTCTCAATGTAGTGTAGTCCTCTAGGTGCACACTCTTTGGACAGCCATGTGTTCAGCTGAAGAATCCTCCTGTTTGGAAGAGGTCCACTTAATAATGTTTTGATTTCCATTTCATCGAGCACGTCGAATAAATTCAAGAAGTCTCTTTCCAAAACGTCCGTCTGTTCCTGTCGTATGTCCTCTGCACCACGAGCACAATCAGCTGTTCAACTCCTCCATGTTTGGCCAAAACTTCTGCTGGAATGTTCCCCAGTTCCACAAGTTCGGACATTATTTTCTCACATTTATTCAGTTACAGGTGTTTCTATTGCCAAAATAGTGACAGGTTTCTCGTTATTACTTGGTTTGTTGACGTTGTCCTTATGTCAAATATTTATCATAGTGATCTGTCAAATGACATTTTGTGAAGAAAAAGAATGACAAATAAAAGTTGAAAGTGACAGGAAGTGGAGCTGAAAAACAGACATTCCAGTGACAAAAAGTGACATTCCATCAAAACTGAGACAATTTACACAGAACAGATGCATTTTTTGGACAGTTTAAATAATTAATCAACAAAATTAAGGTGTTATCAGGCGTTATTAGAGGTCAAATCATTACATTACATATTTTATCTGGATTCAGGCCTTGTTTACAGTCTGGTTGCGAGGGAAGACTGATAAAGACAAATACAGTACATCGTTCTAATAGAGTCAAATCCGATTTTTATTTTTGACTTTTTGTCTCTATTTTAGACTTTGTAAGAAAAAAATTTAAATCTTGCAATGACTCATATTTGTGATTTATTGTGTTGCTCAAATTGAAACTTATGAACCCAAAATGAAAGTTTCAGACCATTTCTCATTCTCAGGGAGAACGCTGCTCCCGGCATTTATTTCCCAGACTTCTATCTCCTTCTTCATCTGAGTCATTTTTCCAAAAGAGAAAGTTCATTGCACTAGAACTTTCTGTGATTCTTTGAAAACGACATCTATATAGTTAGAAATGTGAACAAAAAATAAGCTTGAACTCCCTTCAAATTATAATAATAATTCAAAAATATCACTATTGTGCAATAACAGAAAGTTTAATTAGTTCTTTGTTTGACCTCTTTGCTCTTATCCCAACAGTCAATTTATTTTACAAAATTTAATGATAAATTAGCCATTTTTAAAAAGCCCAGGCCTACAATTTCTCCATGCCTTGTACATATTCCAAAGATTTACATCTAACGCATTTGCATCACATTTGAGAATAATAAAAGAACACAAAACTTGTGTGACTTGCCATATGGTTGTATATCCACAAGATAACTTCCTCCTCCTCTTCATCCTCTTCATCCTCTTCATCCTCCTCTTGTCCGCTGAGTGTCATGTGTCAAAAACCAACACAAACCACATGTGTTTTGCTGCTGCTTTGGAACTCAGGATCTCGTCTTCACATTACTGTGTCACAGCATCAGCTCAACTCTCAGGGGGACGGGTTTCAAATGCATGTCAAAACTTTGATCGTATGTTTACAGACCTAAAAACTCGATCAACAGGAAAAAATTTGAGAGTGTGTCTTTTGCAGCGCGGAATATGTCCCTGTTCCATAAATAACAACGGAATCAGCTTCAGGAGAGAAACCAGAGTGTGAGTCGCAGATAGTACGTGCGGGGAGTGCAGGCAGGTAGTGCGGGTGGAAAGTCTGTGCGGGTAGTACTGACGTAGTACGTGTTGTTTTCCTAAAAAGAAACCCAAACATTTTTCTCTTTACAATTGATCGTTTGATTGATCATACTCTAAGTTCTTAATTTTAGAGGAACAAACTGGCATATGACTGTCCTCACTTCAGTTTTTTTGACCAGTTTTTTTACAAAAAACAAGCATGAATTTTTACAAAAAGCTTGTAAATTGGTAAAAGACTTGAAACTCAAAGCGTAGGACTTGGGAATTGCAAAATAAGAACTTGGTCTCACTTCTGACAGTGGGCAACAGCAGCACGGCTTCTTTTGACCCTCAGTAGCAGTAGATTTGCCGACCTAAGAAACATTTTCACCTTATAGAACGTCTTTTTTACACCCTCTGACTGATAAATATGTATTTTTGAGGCTTTTTAAGTGTCCGTCGTCGCCCCCTGCTGTCTCTGGACGGAAAACCAGCCTCTTAACATTTGCCAACATCGACCTGAAGACAACTCTCCTGAGAAACCCTGGCTGTTTTTTTCTATATTTGCCAACGTGTCTTATTATGACAAAGAAAGAAAGAAAAACAATGTGAAAAAGAGTTACATAGTTCTGCTTAAAGTGGGTGTTGAAAACCCACCTAAACACAGCGAGAACATGCAAAACGCCACACAAAACAGGCTTCACCCAGTCCGAGATAACAGGGACCAAGTATCCACCATTACATGAATTTATATAAAATCGTGTGTCGCCTGCGCTTTTTCATGGTGTTAAAAACCAACATCATAATTGGCTGACAGGCTTAGCTAGCTTCAAACCAACTGCATTTAGGCTTTTTGTAATTAAGATGAAATAAATCAGCATTCAATCAGCAAAAGCTTTGCTTGATTTGAACACATTTACCTCATATCTTGGAACACAGATTGATAAAGTTTATGCAATTTGAAACCAAACTCTTACATATGGTTCCTTTAATGTCACAAATCAAATATTTCTGAATTATATTACAGCAATTTCTTTCTAAAATGCAGTCTGCCTGTCCGACTAATGAATAGATTTAGTTTTCTCTCAATTTCTCAACATCACCTTGCAGCTGTTTCTTTTTTTGTCAGTATCACTCGAAGGTGGAACGACTCAATTGACAGACACATTAAACTGCGTCCAGACAAGTGGCATTAATGAGATTACATGAAACCTTTACACCACGATTACACAGGGTCATATAAGTCCCCCCGAAGAGAGGAGAGGAAACATCGTCCGTCCTCCTCCAGTTTTACAGCCACATCAATACAGAGGCATCGCGGCATGACGGACGGATGAATCACGCTTTGGGCAGGAGCCATTTGGAGCGAGTGGACACTGGACAGTGGACAAAGGAAGAGTGCATTGACAGATTAAAGGTGGAGTTCATGTTCCAAGATCTGATTATGTCATAATTATAGATGGAGGGCTGTTTGCGGTGTGTGAAATAATGGCACCACTTTTTGAAGCTATTGTGGGTGAAATAAATAAACCAGTTTTTTGTTTATTTATGCTGAAATGTTGCACTTTGGGACAGTTTTATTTTATTTTATTTATTTTATTCATTTTATTCATTTTATTCATTTTATTCATTTTATTCATTTTATTTATTTTATTTATTTTATTTATTTTATTTATTTTATTTATTTTATTTATTTTATTCTTTTTATTCTTTTTATACATTTTTATTTTTTTAATACAGAATGATCACACCAGGGGTTACAAATACAGAAATAAATGAATAAAATAATTCTCCTTCTTCTACTACCCTCAAGTAACCCAAACCACAAAAGAAAAATATTTGATGGTATAGCTGTATTTCAACAGTATCTTTTGTTAAATTAAAAGTGCATGATGTAACTTTATTGGTGACGTGGCGATCTTGTTATTGATTTTCTGAAACATATTTATCTCATAAGTGTTCTTTTTCCATTTGAAAGAGATTGACTCAGGCAGACAGGAAATGCAACATAAAATGGGTCATCATTTATTTCATTTTTTATATCATGTTTATATAATGTTATAATGTCAGACATAAAAAAGCTAACCACACATAATACACCCATCCCACCCACCACACCCACCACAACCACCCAAACACACACTCCCACGACCAGACACACGCTCGGACATACAGAGGGGATAAGTGCTCACCCAAAATAAAAAAAATCAACAATAACAATACATAAAATAAAATAAAATAAAATAAAGTGACCACAGTCACACCAAATCAAAAAACAATAGAAAAATAAATAAACAAGAAAATTAAACAAAAAATTGGAAGAGATTAAAAGGGGGAAATAAACCAAAGAAGAGAAAAGAAACATACAGTAATAATCAAGTCCAATGTTCATGTTTAAGAGTTCATAGAGTTCATTAGGTCATGTCATTCCCAGCCAAAGTCTGGGTGTGTTTATTGTTCAAACATACACTTCCTGCTTGTCATTTGCTCGTCATTTGCTTGTCATTTGCTTGTCGTACTCTTCACGCAGACAAGCAGAAAAATGCGTACACCTTTTAACATAAGCCTCCCGTCCGACCCCCAGCGCCACACTTACCTCCTTCTGGTTTATTGTACTGTTGAGCCGTATTCCCTGCACACAGTCCAATCTCCAGTCCACCCACTCCTAGCTTTGCTTTAATCTCCTGATGTCAGAATGCCAGTGTGACCTCAACAACCCCGGCGTTTATCACAGGCGTCGGTGAGCGTTGTGCTGCATTGTTGTCCCCTCTTAAAAACATACTCGAGATGTGTTTTGCTTCATTCACGTCCGTTTCATTCATCCAGTTCGTGAGATTTTCTTCTATGAGCGCTCAGAAAATACTCCGTTTGAATCTTCCTCGGATTGTTTTGTTGTGAACATTCTGACTGCGCTGTTTTAAAGTCTTTAGATGATCATAGCATAGCATTCACGTTGCCTAAGGGCTTCATTTATTCATTTATTATTTATTGTACGGGACACCTCAGCAGTACCTCCATGCACCTATCGCCACGGACCACACATTTTGAACCTCTTCCTTAGTGTTCACCTGTACCAATGAGCTGTAATCCTAATCCAATAGCATCCAAAAATCCAATTTCCAGTCCACTCACTCTTGCTTTTAGTGTAATGTGCTGATGTCAGAGGTGTCAGTGTAATCTGGACGAGCCCAGCGTTTATCACGGGCGTCAGAGGAGGTGCTGTAGCGTGTAACCAGGTCCTAACACTACAAAACACACACACGGCCACAAAATAATTGAAGTAGAATCCCGACAAGGACGTATTCGCCTGCAGCTACTCTGGGGAGCCATAAAGGACCGCTGCAGCAAAACAAAGAGGGCATCCAGGTTATTGATTTCATAATTAAGCCGGTGTAATAGCTTCGGGTGACGTCAGAGGAGACGACAGCCTGACACTTTCAACACTTCTGTGGAGGAGCGGCTGCTTTGTTTGTGCTGTTACAGGCTTTTCAAGAAGAGACTATTACATTTTACATTTTGAAGAGGTCGTAATATCAAATGGAGGGCAATGGGCAATATGTCGTATAGCTGAGGTACAATTTTTACAAGAAAAAACTGAAGAAATTGAGAAAAACAGAAACTTGAACAAGGTTGTACAAGGTGTTTTCATGTTCGACCTTTACCTTTTCTTTCAAACCTCATACTTTTACTCCTACTTGACAGTTTAGTACTCCTACTACTGTCCCTCTTCACACTTCACACAGTGATTTTGAGGAAAAATAGGATTTTGTAAATTATTTTGAATAATAAATCAGATGTTATGTAATATGTTGTGAGGGTACTGTATTTTTAAAAGTTAATTTAAAAGTACAAGTTATTTTTGTTATTTTATTCTCACTGTACTGATAGTAACTCGAGCATGCTGCAAGTCTGTAACAAAAATCATTTTGGGGACGTCTGATTCTGAAATGTTTGCATTTATAACAAATCTACCTTAGAATCCACATCTGCCTTAGAAATATTGTTGGTCGTAAAAGTTGTCTTTAGCAGAGGATAGTGCTGGAGCTGCCATACTTCCCCCAGGGCAGCGCAGCTGGGAAACTGTAGGTTTATTTCTGTTCCTAACTAGCCTGAGCGTAAGATACAAACCAATGCTTTGAACATTTGCCGCACAACAAAAGATTGGCCGTTTGAACAAGCTCAGATCAAGTGTGTACGGTTGTTGTGCCCGTCCGGGCGCCGCCATCATGGATCTATTGTATTAGTTAATAATAGAGCGGCCAACCTCGAGAGAAAATTAGTTCTACACAGACTAAAAAGTGTTTTTCGGGCTTCCCAGAGAATCAGTGCTTTGTTGATTTGTTGGTCACATGAACATTGGATATTTTACACAAATCAATTTAGGTTAGAGCATGTTTTAGAGGCGAGACTTTTCCCTCGTTCTTCGTTTAAACCAACGGAGTTCCCTTGGACCAGAAGTTCGATTACAATAAAAGTGCCGATCACGTGGGAAAAGTGGGCGGGGCGGAATGAGGTCAATACTTTTCAACTAAGTTTTTTACATTTCATTGACATCTTTAAATCTCCCTGTTGTTCCATATGATCCACTTTTCTATGGTATAACATCATAAATGTTTCATCAGTGTAACTAAGCCACCGTCTCATGAATAAGTTAGCTCCATTCTTACATTCACTGTATCTTTTTAATGTTAGCGTCTGGGCTGGCGCTCACCGAAGAACAGCGGTTTGCCTCGGGAGAAAAGCTGACAACTGTTTTTAATGAGCGCTCACTCTTCATGTGGAAATACTTTAGCAATAATTTCATCACAAACTTTTGAGTCCAAGTGAGACAAAATTAAATTAATCAAACTCAGATTTACCCTTCATGTTGAGTCTCGCTGTTTGGCCCTCCGTTAGCGGTTAGCATTAGCGACCCCCGCCTATGATTTTGTTAGAGGTGCTGCAAAGTGTCAGGTGTGCAACGGTTTTGATTGCATTATGGTTTTCCTCCAAACGTAGCTGGAGATACGCAAGAGCAGGAAAGCAGCGCTCGTTAGCTTTGATAGTCGAGTTATTTGAGCAATTGAAGTTTTCCCTTTGGACTATTAAAACATGGTGTGGTATAAAATGTGTGAAAGTGGAGCTGTTAGGTGAGACCAATGAAAACCACTGTTATTGCCTCTTAAGTCGGTGTAATCCCTCATTCGTCCAGGCGTGTTCCATAGTAGAAAAAGCTTCAGTTGTAGTCATCTGGACTCAGTTTGAAAAAATAGACGTTTCGACTCTCATCCAAGAGTCATTGTCAATAAAGTTTTATTGACAATGACTCTTGGATGAGAGTCGAAATGTCTATTTTTTCAAACTGAGTCCAGATGACTACAACTGAAGCTTTTTCTACTATTGCCTCTTAAGATAAGCACCGCACTGTATTTGTGGTATTGTCCATCACTGCTTTGGTAAATGGTAAATAGTCACATTTAAAAAGCGCTTTTATACCTTCAAGGCTCTCAAAGCACTTTACATCATGGAAACACACACAGACACACACAGACACACACACTCACACGCACGCTGTTGTGGAAAAAATATAATCTGGCCCTTTACGTTTTAACTTTCAATCCTATTTCTAATCAGATTTAGTTCTAACAGCCTGACAACCCCTTTTGGCCTGGAAATTTACATGTCCGGACCTCCTGGAGTGGTTAGGAAGTCCCACGTTATGTTTCACACTAGGCAAGACATGTGAATTGAATTAATGCAAATGTTATGTACTGTCTCCTTCCTGAAACCACTGTTTCTTTGATGTCCCATTTGCTCCTTCTGTGTGTGTGTGGTCATGTGACCATCTGTGATTTAAGGCAGGGGACAGACGTGGGACGGGAGGATTTGGGAGACAGACATTTTGGGAAGCAGGCAAGAGACAGACGCGTGGACTCGGCCTTCTATGAGAATGGCCGAGTCCACACAAGTTTCTTTCTGATTCAGCCACAAGATTAAGCAGTTTACTTTTGAAACGAGACAACTTGCTTCTTTGTCTTATCTAGAGATTTTTGCCACCACAATTTGGCGTTGTTGACAAACTCCCTCGACCGGCAATTCCAATTTCCAGGGACCGTGTGATTCAGCAATTTTGCCACCTAAGCCTCGTACCTCCACTTCTGAGACGTGAGGGCTGCATCACAGGGGCCCTGGAGAAAGGACTCCGGCGCTGGGTGAAAAGGACCTTGTGTGTAAGTTGTTTTGTTTTGATTTTTGTATTTCAATTGTAAGACTAGGATATATATATATGAAGACAATTGGGTTTGAGCTGTGTGGGTTTAACTGTAACTCAAAAAATAAAAGAACTGTGTGCAAATATAATCTGTAAGATAGCCACAACGGGTAACTTGTTTTCGGAGTCCAACTCCTTTTTAAATCAGTCCAACTGATTGTACGTACTTTTACACGTGTAACGTGTTTTCGGAGTCCAACTCCATTTTTATTTTTTTATTTTTTATTTTTAAAATTTTGTATTTAAACAAATTTTTGGGTTAGAGCTGTGTGGATGGGTTAGGGTTTTGTTTTAAACTCTGTGATTAAACAAAGCTCTAATTCTAACTGTAACTCAGAAACAAATATATTATGATTGAGTTAGAGCTGTGTGAATGAGTTAGCGCTTTGTTTGAAACTCTGTTATTAAACAAAGCTCTAATTCTAACTGTAACTTCAACAAATAGAGCTGTGTGCGAATAATGATTGAGTTAGAGCTGTGTGAATGAGTTAGCGCTTTGTTTGAAACTGTTATTAAACAAAGCTCTAATTCTAACTGTGACTTCAACAAATAGAGCTGTGTGCGAATAATGATTGAGTTAGAGCTGTGTGAATGAGTTAGCGCTTTGTTTGAAACTGTTATTAAACAAAGCTCTAATTCTAACTGTAACTCCAAAATATTAGAGCTGTGTGCTAGATTACGACGCCAATCCTAATTCGAGTTGGATTGGAATCTTAATTTTAACTCTAACATTTTTATTTATTGATTTTTTTGTAATTTTGTTTTAGCCCGTTGTGTGCGCTGTTAGAAATCTGCTATGTGCCATTCTTCTTTTATAGGTCAGGTTTTTTTCCCCCCTGACACCCCCTGATTTTTATCCTCTGCAAGAGGTGGCGAGCGACCCAAGTGAACTGAGAATCTGATAGGATCACTCTTTGTTTTTTCCCCGGATACGGACACCCTAAGTTGGATTATTTTTTTGCGTTTCACTCGGAATATATTCACTTTTTTTTGAGATCCTGCAAACTGAACTTAAGAACCCAAAGGAACTGAACTTTGCTGGAAACCTTTTCTGTTGTTTTGAATATTTGTTTATATTTATTTATATTAATACAATTTATACAATTTATACTGTAACGTCCTCCTGTGTTACTTTTTTTCCCCCACAAGCTCCTGTGGCCGAACTTAGTCACTTCTGACAGTCACATGCGTATTATTCTCCTTGCTCATACTCAGCCTTATAAATACACATACTTGATAAATAAGCTTTTAAGTTAGTGTTACACGTGGCGAGCTAGCCAGGAGCCTGTGTTGGTGAATGAAAGTGTTAATACACAGTGAATCAGTATATATATTTTGTTTTGTCCGATTTATATTATGGATTTCTTTGAAAAATCAGGGTTGAACATGATGAATTGTGTTACTGTTTCTGGTGTTACTCACACAGCTAAAGACGATGAAATATTAGATGTACTGAAACAGTATGGTTAATTTAAAGTAGTATTTGTTGACAATGCAGATTCTCTGTTTTATAAAAACCTGATCATTGAGTATAAAAATGACAGAAAATATTGCCGTATACGCATGTTTCTGAGACAGAACCTAATCTCAAATTTTGCGTTACGTTAATTGAAGACACAGTCCCAGTCGGAGCAGAGGCTTTTCCCCCTAATTACATAAATGAACTAAGACATCTTGCAAGATGGAGCGGACACAGATTTGAAAAAGTGCTTCAAACAGTGATGTCGCAAATAAGTGAACATTTGGAGAGTGTGGAGGCATCAGGCGGAGGAGATGACTCAGTGCAAATTGTGGAAACAGTTCCTCTCATGCCTGGCCAGCAGGGAGCGCCAACTGCAATAACATCGCAACCACAAGTACCGTCACAACATTCAAGCCGTTCCTTACCTGAGCACCAAATTCCGCACCGAATACTCTCCCCATCTGAACTAAATCCACCCCAAATTCAAAAAATGGTTGTGGAGCACATCGTGAGAGCCGAAGAGATCACATCACACTCGATACCCACCTTAAGACTTCGTCCCTTTTCCGGCAGGGTGCCTAAACCATCAAATGAAACGGATTATGAAAGCTGGCGATCTCACATTGAACTGTTGTTAGCTGATGTGAATTTACCGCCGCTACAGGTGACCAGAAAAATGTGCGAAAGCCTCTTGTCACCCGCTGCTGATGTAATAAAGGGCCTGAAACCTGACACATTGCCATCCATCTATCTACAAGTGTTGGACTCTGCTTACTCCACTGTGCAGGATGGAGAAGAATTATTTGCACATTTCAAGATCACGGTGAAAAACCTTCAAGTTATCTTCAACGTCTGCTGCTGACCCTGAACATGGTTGTCAAACAAGGTGGAGTTGCTGCAACTGACATCGACAAACAATTGCTGAAACAATTCTGCAGAGGGTGCTGGGACAATGTAATTATTAGCAAGTTGCAACTTGAACAGAAGAGGGAGAATCCTCCATCTTTTGCGGAACTGCTCCTCCTTCTAAGAACTGAAGAGGACAGGCAACAAGTAAAGGAGAGCTTGATGAGGAAACACATAAGTTCCATCAAGCAGCGAGCAACTCTTCATGCTCAAAGCACATGTCCCTGTAGCCATGCTGATACAGACTCTGCTTCAATCAATGAGTTAAAACAGCAAATGAAGAAACTGCAGCAACAAATGTCAGCACTCCTCGCTCAAACCACCCCAACTTTGAAAAACACCAATCGCAGCAAAGCACATTCTTTCCAATCACCAGGCGGAAGCCAAAGCCAGAATACAAGACCAAGACCCGGATTCTGTTTCAAGTGTGGAAGATGGCCACATTGCTAGTACATGCAACCAACCAGCTAATCCTACACTGGTACAGCAAAATAAATTATGATTACAACAAAAACAGGCACAATGGGAACAGAACAACAATCAAAGCCATTTAAACTAGGATCAGTCTCTCCTGCGGGACAAGCGGAGGCTGCCTCATCTTGGTGTCCCAAACATGAACCTCGACAACCTTTCAACACATTACCAAGGGGACTAATCGGTACCAAATGTACTACTCAAGTTATCATCCAAAATGCACCAATCAATTGTCTGCTGGATACTGGTTCACAAGTTACCACCATTCCTGAATCAGTTTACAACGCTCATCTATCAGACCATCAACTCAGACCTCTGGACGACCTTCTTGAAGTTGAAGGAGCAAACGGACAAGCAGTACCTTATCTGGGCTACATCAATCTCAACATCACTTTTCCTCCCGACTTCCTGGGTACTCCAATAGACGTCGCCACGTTGGCTCTGGTAGTGCCTGACTTTAAAACCCATCAGCCATTTGTCCTGATTGGAACCAATACGCTGGACATTGTCTACACAGTCCACCATGAGCAAAGTCCTGACTTCAACCCAGTTCCCTATGGTTATCGTGCTGTCCTGAAAATACTTGAAAACAGACATAAATTAAACGGAGAAGAGCATCATAGAATTGTGAAACTCCACAGCACAACTCAAAAAACTATTCCGGCTGGACAGATCATGCTTCTAGATGGCATTGTGATCTCACATTCGTTACAAGCAGAAAAATCCGTCATGATTGAACATCCTACCTCATTTCAATTGCCTGGCGGGTTGATGATCCAGTCCTGTCTTGTTGATTTCTCAAGCCAGAATCCAATTTTCCTGCCAGTCCCAGTCACTAACGAATCTGACCACGATGTAACTCTACCTCCTCGTGCCATGCTTGCAGAGATCAGTGCATTTCAATCAATTTCCTGTGCTGCACAGACCGGTTCAGAATCCATGTGTAACTCTTTGCCAAAGCCACAGTTTGACTACAACTTTGAAAACTCTCCTCTCACTCCTGAATGAAAGAACAGAATAATCAAAAAACTTAATAGTATCCCGGATGTTTTTGCAAGACATGATTTAGACTTTGGTAGAACCAACAGAGTAAAACATCAAATAAAGCTGCTTGATTCAACGCCATTCAAACAGAGACCTCGACCCATACATCCTCAAGATATTGATGCTGTGAGAAAGCATATTCAAGAATTGTCAGAATCAGGAGTAATAAGAGAATCAGAGTCACCTTTTGCCTCACCGATAGTAGTCGTGAGAAAGAAGAATGGCAGTGTCAGACTCTGCATTGACTACAGAAAACTTAACCTACAAACCATAAAGGATGCCTACGCTCTTCCCAAGCTTGAAGACACATTCACAGCACTCACAGGATCTCAATGGTTTTCTGTTTTGGACCTAAAGTCCGGATATTATCAAATCGAAATGGATGAAAAGGACAAGGGTAAAACTGCTTTTGTCTGCCCACTAGGATTTTGGGAATTCAATCGGATGCCTCAAGGGGTCACCAATGCTCCATCTACATTTCAACGCTTAATGGAAAAATGCGTTGGAGATGAATCTCAAAGAGGTACTGGTGTTTATTGATGACCTCATCGTTTTTGCACCAATCTTGGAGCAACATGAAGAACGACTTATGAAAGTCCTAAACCGGCTGAAAGACTTTGGACTTAAACTCTCTGTCGAAAAATGCATCTTTTTCCAAACCTCTGTCCGTTACCTCGGCCATGTTGTGTCCCGAAACGGTGTTGAAACTGATCCGCAGAAAACTGAAGCCTTGAGATCATGGCCAATTCCTAAGAACTTAAAAGAACTCCGATCATTTCTGGGATTTTCTGGTTATTACAGAAGATTTGTGCAAGGCTACTCAAACATTGTGAAGCCACTTCATGAACTTACCTCTGGATATCCACCGTCCCAAAAGAAACTGAAGGCCTTGATCAAGCCAGATAACTACCTTAATCCGAAAGAACCATTTGGAGGCCGTTGGACATCTGCGTGCCAAGAAGCATTTGAAAAGATTAAGGAAAAATTAACCTCTGCCCCAGTTCTTGCTTTCGCTGACCCAAGGAAGCCCTACCTGTTACACACTGACGCCAGTTCCATCGGGCTCGGTGCTGTACTGTACCAAGAGCAGAAAGGAGAAAAAAGGGTGATTGCCTACGCCAGTAGGGGGTTGTCCCGGAGTGAGTCAAGATACCCAGCCCAGAAGCTGGAGTTTCTGGCTCTCAAATGGGCTGTCACTGAAAAATTCAGTGATTACCTGGTATGGTACCTCTTTCACTGTTGTGACTGACAGCAATCCTTTAACTTATCTCCTCACTTCAGCAAAACTGGATGCCACAAGCTACCGCTGGTTATCTGCTCTATCAACATATTCCTTCAAGATCACCTACCGGGCTGGAAAGCAAAATGCTGATGCAGATGGACTTTCACGCAGACCCCATGGAAAACTCTCAAATGACCTAATGTCACATAAAGAACAGGACAATTCTCAGATTTGCTGAGCAACATCTCGAATGGCCCAACGTGATAACAATTGATCAACATACTGTACAAGCTCTTTCTGACAGACAACTAATCTGTAGTGCTCCTGATTATGCTCTCGTTCATTCTTTGTCTATGTCCACTGACAGCCTTCCAGATAGTTTCACTGCTGACGAGCAGTTTACTTCCTCTTTGGATCCTCACTTGAGCACATCTGACATAGCTGACAAGCAACGCGCGGATCCTATTCTCAGACACGTGATAGCACAATTGGAGACTGGTGAATCACCACCACCTTCCTTGAGGGAACAACTGCCAGAGCTGCCGCTCCTATTACGGGACCTAAATCGTTTGGAGCTCCATAACAACGTCCTCGTACGGAGAAGGCAACTTGGCAACCAGCTCCAACATCAGCTTGTGCTTCCCCATGAATGTCGTGCATATGTTTTGTTCAGCCTACATGATCAGATGGGCCACATGGGCATTGAACGTACCTTGGATCTGGTCCGGAACCGCTTCTATTGGCCACGGATGGCCAACGATGTACAGACCAAGGTGAAGACATATGAGAAATGCATAAAACGCAAAACACTACCAGAAAAGGCTGCACCACTGGTGAATATCAGAACTTTCCAACCACTTGAACTTGTTTGTATTGATTTTCTGACATTGGAACCTGATAAAAGCAAAATCAAAGACATCCTGGTCATAAAGGCTCATTTTACTAAATACGCCCTTGCCATACCAACTCCGAATCAGAAGGCGAGAACTGTAGCCAAAAGTCTCTGGGAAAATTTCTTTGTGCACTATGGGATTCCACAGAAAATTCACAGCGATCAAGGACCAGATTTTGAATCACGAACAATAAAAGAACTCTGTTCACTGGCTGGCATTCACAAAATAAGAACTACACCATATCACCCAAGAGGAAACCCCATCGAAAGATTCAACAGAACATTACTGGACATGCTTGGTACGCTGACAGAACAGGAAAAAACTCATTGGAAAGACTTTGTAAAACCACTTGTTCATGCTTACAATTGCACTAAAAACGACACTACTGGATTCACCCCATATGAACTAATGTTTGGTCGCCAACCACGACTCCCAATAGATCTAATATTTGGCCTGCCTGTGTCCAAATCCAGTCTGAATCACTCTGAATATGTTCAGAAGCTAAAATTACATCTGGAAAAAAGTTACCAATTGGCTTCAGAGAATGCAAGTAAAAGTATGCTAAAGAATAAGAGACGCTTCGACCAAAAAGTCATTGCATCTGAACTTGAAGTGGGAGATCGAGTTCTCGTCCGGAACGTCAGACTTAGAGGAAAACACAAAATTGCAGACAAATGGGAATCAGAACCATATATGGTGGTGAAGGCTACAAATTTACCTGTATACACCGTACAACTTGAACACACAGACAAACCATTAAGAACACTCCATCGAGACCTACTTTTGCCTTGTGGATACCTACCTGTCACATCTCAAGTCCAGCCATCACATGCCAAAAGAACCGTAAAACCGCCAGTACATCTAACGACAGACACTGAAATTGCTGAAGATGAACCACTATCCGATGAAGAAATACTGCCAACCAATTGGTACAACTTACCTTACTCAGAGCCTACACGATTTATAACCACCTTGAACATTCCTACTGAAATTTTTTTTCCTGAAATTCAAGATCCAATATCAGAACTGCCAGAACATTCATCAGACACTGAAACAGAAATTCTTGCCCAAGTTGAACACTGCACTGATATTCAGCAAGAACCAATAGATCCTGAAACAAACCCTCCAGACCCTGAAAGTGATGACTCAATTGCTGACTCTGTCTCTGAACCTGACTCACCACATTCAGTGCAGACCCTACCTTCTGGTCTCGAGTCTGAAACATTCACCCCGGAACAACCAAAAAGAAGCTCAACAAGAGCAAGACGCCCACCAGACAGACTACACTACAGCCATCTGGGCCATCCAATCCTGAAAAGCATACAATCACTATTTGATGGACTTGGAAAACTGTTTTCAATTGCCGTGCCTGAGGAGGATATTGGTTATCGACACTCTCCTGGCCATCCATCTGACAGCTGTCAGTCCAGTCCATGTACAGGGACGTACATGAGGTCAGGGGGGGACCCTGTAACCCATGTCTCAAATTCGGTTCTCAATGATTGACATTGCCCCCTCATACATTTTCATTGGCCCACCCACTAGGGGCACTAGTATAAAAATGGCTGAACCACCAAGCCATTTCCGCTTCCTGCTCCGGCTGTGGACTGAAACGTCTGGTTGTGAACTGTAGAAAACGTCTCGCAACTAACCGAAGCGGTTACAGATCATTCCAAGACTCAATGGTGAGTGAATTACAACTACACCAAATTGAACCGCTTTGTTTAAAATGTATTTACTTTCGTTGTTATTTAGATATTTGATGTTTTAGATACTTCCGCGTTTACCGCGGCAAATTTACTTCCGCCTTTTCCGCGGCAAACTTTCCCTGTTGTTTAGATTGATTGTTGCGCAACATGATTTGTGAATGAACATTAAGAATGAACTACATTTAATTAACTTTACTTTTTTAATCAACTCGAATATTGAATATTTAAGATAATGGTCAAACATTGTTATTGATTGTAATTATATATGTGTTATATGTATATTATGGTGTTTTTTTTTACTAGACCTCTGTTTTATAGGTCAGGTTTTTTTCCCCCCTGACACCCCCTGATTTTTATCCTCTGCAAGAGGTGGCGAGCGACCCAAGTGAACTGAGAATCTGGTAGGATCACTCTTTGTTTTTTCCCCGGATACGGACACCCTAAGTTGGATTATTTTTTTGCGTTTCACTCGGAATATATTCACTTATATATTCACTTCACAAACTGAACTTAAGAACCCAAAGGAACTGAACTTTGCTGGAAACCTTTTCTGTTGTTTTGAATATTTGTTTATATTTATTTATATTAATACAATTTATACAATTTATACCGTAACATCCTCCTGTGTTACTTTTTTCCCCCCACAAGCTCCTGTGGCCGAACTTAGTCACTTCTGACAGTCACATGCGTATTCTCCTTGCTCATACTCAGCCTTATAAATACACATACTTGATAAATAAGCTTTTAAGTTAGTGTTACTATAGTATAGTATAGTATAACTTATGTTTATCTAAAAGGCACATTTTCTACATTATTTATGATTATTGACCTATAAACATGCCCCTGAGTAAGTTTGCTTTGCCAGCTAATCTTTCAGAACTTATAATATTGTATTATATTCAACTATTCAAACATTATCAATGAGGATAAAGAGACCATTTTGGGAGGAGAGCAAACCCACTGAAGAATTACACACAGACAAGAACAGAAAGTGTCCAGGCCATTCAACACACACACACACACACACACACACACTCGCATTTATTATCAGCCGTCTATTGATGAAAGTGACACTCTGCAGCCATCACTCTGCGTTAAGTATGACCTAAAGCTATTACCCTGCAGAGAAATCTTTACAACCATGAGCAGCAACGAGCCTGTTAAAGCTACATTATGTCATTTATAAGTTTAAGGCCGTAATATCATTGTTGCTTAGACCTAATTCCAAAAACAATAAACACCATTCAGGCTGGCAATGTCAGCTTTCGTGCATTATTTACTGTTTTATCTTTACGTCAACTACATTAAAGAAGATTTTGTGTTTTTGTCTGCTATAGTTTTAATCTGTGACACCCGTGGATCATTATTCAACATTTTGAACATCGTAGATCGCAATAATGATCCAAAACGACGTGATAAAATAATCAAACCCGCTGATTTACGGGTCGAATCTGCTTTGTCAAACGTCGTCACAGAAAAACACTGTTCTGACACAGCGTTCTGACAACACCGCCGTGGAGAGCAGGGGATTTTTTTTGTTTTAATTGGTGTTAAAAAGGATACAAGACACCGCTTTATCACCGAGTAAGGGGAAAAAACAAAGTAATTTAAGAGCTGTGGGCTTGTATTAATCATCAATCGCTCTAAATTGAATTTCCAGCGGGTAAACCTGTATATAATGTGGTTAAAATTTTTGATTAGATTAGCCTTTATTGTCCAAATCGGCACATTTTTAAGAGAATAATTTTATCGACACACACACAAACATCACATTACACACGGTAATAAAAACACATTTCAGTCATCATGCTCTGTACAGAAGCAGCTCAAAGTGATGGACTTTTACTGTACTGTGCAGACAGCTGACTTCTTCCACAACTCTGCTAAGTTTGCCTTTTGATTCTGACGGTGAACAGGAGACAGCTCGTCCTGGCGCGCTTCAGACGTGCACCTCATTTCAGCTGCAGTGAGCACACTCGCATCGATCCTCTGTCTCTCATCTGGGCCCGGGCTCTTCCTTTTCTTTTCTCTCCTCTGCTCGCCGACCTGGACGTTTGTTTTCCCCCCGTTCTCCGTGGGAACAAACCACCAGAGCCACCGGCCCCTACTCCTGCCGCTAATCGTCCTGGAAGTGAAGACCTTGTCAGTGAAGACCCTGTCAGTCTGCCCTCTCTCCTCTCACATCTCTCTGGGGTTTTGTTCCTGCACTTGGGGAATAAAATAAAATACAACATCATTATAGTGAAATTTAAACAGTGAATACAAGGACTAAACCTGGGCCAAAACACAGATTAAAACCGGGCGGCCAAATGTGGTTCAATAGCTATAAAATAAGACTTGATAGTTAAATAGACACGCAGAGACACTGGAAATATGGTTCAAACTAAAAGAGATCCAGGTCTGAACAATTCATCTAAAGCAGTTCAGGGTTTGGAGCCAACGACAATGAAATAACAGACCGATAACGTAATAATGTCATGCAGATAATGTAATAATGCAATGATGTAATGACTTTGCTGAACCAATAAAGTCATAATATCTTGCAGATAATGTAAAATGGCTAAAACTGAAACGAAAAGATTGGCTTTTATTTGAAACACTGTATTTTCTTTCGGTCGATAAAAAGCTGGTTGAATCAAACTTTCTCTCTGTAAAACATTATACTTCATCTGCACTAAAGCTAAGTTGCTCACCACTGCACTCTTCATGATGCAGTCGCTCACCACTGCACTCTTCATGATGCAGTCGCTCACCACTGCACTCTTCATGATGCAGTCGCTCACCACTGCACTCTTCATGACTGAGTCGCTCACCACTGCACTCTTCATGATGCAGTCGCTCACCACTGCACTCTTCATGATGCAGTCGCTCACCACTGCACTCTTCATGACTGAGTCGCTCACCACTGCACTTTTCATGACTGAGTCGCTCTCCACTGCACTCTTCATGACTGAGTCGCTCACCACTGCGCTCTTCATGACAGAGTCGCTCACCACTGGACTCTTCATGACTGAGTCGCTCACCACTGGACTCTTCATGACTGAGTCGCTCACCACTGCGCTCTTCATGACAGAGTCGCTCACCACTGGACTCTTCATGACTGAGTCGCTCACCACTGGACTCTTCATGACTGAGTCGCTCACCACTGCGCTCTTCATGACAGAGTCGCTCACCACTGCACTCTTCATGACA
Organism: Eucyclogobius newberryi; assembly: GCF_026437365.1. Classification (NCBI taxonomy): domain Eukaryota; kingdom Metazoa; phylum Chordata; class Actinopteri; order Gobiiformes; family Gobiidae; genus Eucyclogobius; species Eucyclogobius newberryi. Next base: position 15,162,405 of record NW_027315801.1, on the reverse strand, counting down.
GAGTCGCTCACCACTGCACTCTTCATGACAGAGTCGCTCACCACTGCACTCTTCATGACAGAGTCGCTCACCACTGCACTCTTCATGACAGAGTCGCTCACCACTGGACTCTTCATGACAGAGTCGCTCACCACTGGACTCTTCATGACAGAGTCGCTCACCACTGCACTCTTCATGATGCAGTCGCTCACCACTGCACTCTTCATGATGCAGTCGCTCACCACTGCACTCTTCATGATGCAGTCGCTCACCACTGCACTCTTCATGACAGAGTCGCTCACCACGGCACTCTTCATGACAGAGTCGCTCACCACTGCACTCTTCATGACTGAGTCGCTCACCACTGCACTCTTCATGACTGAGTCGCTCACCACTGCACTCTTCATGACTGAGTCGCTCACCACTGCACTCTTCATGACTGAGTCGCTCACCACTGGACTCTTCATGACTGAGTCGCTCACCACTGCACTCTTCATGACTGAGTCGCTCACCACTGCACTCTTCACGACTGAGTCGCTCACCACTGCACTCTTCACGACTGAGTCGCTCACCACTGCACTCTTCATGATGCAGTCGCTCACCACTGGACTCTTCATGACTGAGTCGCTCACCACTTTCCTGTACATGGTGTATAGGCCTAAACATACTATTACATGGTGTATAGGCCTAAACATACTATTACATGGTGTATAGGCCTAAACATACTATTACATGGTGTATAGGCCTAAACACACTATTACATGGTGTATAAGCCTAAACATACTATTACATGGTGTATAAGCCTATCCACCATCAACAAATTTGAATATTGACTTCCCAAAACTGAATGGAAATGATAAATAAACACAAAGACATAGTCATTTAAATGTATTACCAATGGACACTGTACAATACACAATAATGAAAATGGTTACAGTTTTAGCTCATGGCAGTATCAGGCTGAAATCATTTGGATAAATCAACTCTTCTTGGCCTTTTCATCCATTGAACACAGGCCTCATAGTCAGGATCATCAGGGTTATTTGGACCTTCAGTTCCAGGAGCATCGTGCTGTCAGAATGACAGAAGCAGAACACGCGCTTTCATCTCAGTGAGAATCTCACGTCTTCTGTGATTGGCCGAAACCTCATGCCGGTTTGTGTTGGTCATTCTTCCGGTCTGTGCGTAGCACGTTACTGAGTGTAATCTCTTGATTGTTTGCTGCGCCGCGTTTTGCCGCAAAAAGCTTTTCCAACTTTTCTGCGCCAGCTGCGTTGGCAACGCCCGCGCCGCTCCCGCTCGCTCCCGCTCGCTCCCGCCAGCCCGCCCGCTCCCGCCCCGTTCCCCACGCTGGCCATGGCGGCGCTCCCCTCACCCGCCGCCCAACAAGCAAACTCATGAGTGTCTGATGTCATGGATGTTGGCCTAATGCTCGATGCTGAACACTTACTGCCACAACGATGTATTGAAGCTTCAAAGCAACAAAAAGACGAACTGTAGGTTCAACCCCCCCAAGAAGAAAAATATTTCATCTTTTCAGCTTCAACCTATTTTGAGATGATCCCTTATAGTGTGAAACCAGGTTCTTCTTCCTCTGTTACAGTGTGAAACAAGCTTCTTCTCCTTCTCCTTCTTCTTCTTCTGTTTCCAATAAAAAAACGAGACTCTTCTGTGTGATAAGAGTGTCAGCCACGTTTGATGTGATTTTTTTAGAGTGCCTCCGGGGCTCACTAAAAAGACCAGATCTCTCACTCCTCTCTCTCTCTTTCTACCATCAACTCTCTTTTCCATTCTCTCTCGTCTCCCTCCCCTTTTTCTTCATCTCTCTCTCTCCCCTCTCTATTCCTTCCACTCCTCTCACGTTCTCCTCTCTGTCTGTTTCCTCTACGTCTTCCCTCTCTCTCTCCCTATACATTTCTTCTTCCGCTTCCTCTTTCCATCGCCCCCTCCTCCACCTCATCTCCCTCTCCTTGCACCTTTTCCCATCTTCTGTTCCCACTCCCTCTCGATATTCCCTCTCTTGTTCCTCTCTCTTTTTTCAATCTCTCATCTCTCTGTCCTCTCTCCTCTTCCTTTCCCTCCACCCCTCTCTCAACCTCTTTCTTTCCTCCTCTTTCTCTCTTCTCCTCTCTCTCTATAACTCCCTCTTCCTTTTCCCCCCCATCTCCCTTCTCACTTTTATTCCCCCCTCCCTCTCTTCTCTCTATCCTCTCACCTCTATCTTTCTCTCCCTCTCCTCTCTCTAATCTCTCTCCACCTCTTTCTTTCCTTCTCTCCCTCTCTATCTCTTCTTTCTCTCCCTGACGCTCCCATGCCACATTTTCCCTCTCCGTTCACCATCCCTCCATCTCTCTGTTTTTACAGGAGGATGTTGTGATGAAGCCCAGCGTGCACCTTGCTCTTGCCATATGCTCCGTTCTCCTGCATAAAATCACACAGAATCACCTGAGCAGCGCCCCGAGTCCCCACGGCAACAGCAACCCATGCTTTCGGTGGGACACTGCACACGGCGAGGGACACTGCACACGGCGAGGGACACTGCTGTGCTTTGGCGGGGGGCAGACCCTCTGAGAAAACACACTGCAGCCAAGAGCACCGCCCCCACCTTTGTTTGAACCGCTTGAAATTCTGGTGTTTAATCAAGAGAGTCAGAGTCAAATTGTTTTCCAAAAATACCACAAATTGCCCTAAAATAAAACCAAATAAAAATGTTTTGCAACTTTTAAAAAAAAACTTTATTACAAGTCCTTAAATCTCTCTTTTTTAAGTGAAATGAGCTTCTGTGTTGAAAAAAGGAATCGTCAAAACCTAAACAACATCTAGTCAGTCCAAACCTCCAGCAGCAGCACATTTACTCCCATTTACCAAAGAGAATCTGGTCTGAGCCTCTTATAATCCGATTATAAAAGCTTCACAATGTTTGATCGTGCTCCAAAGCTTCAGAAACAGCTTCAGTTTGAATCAGACGTGAAGGGAAAACCAGCCTGACCCATTCCAAACTTCTTTTATTTAAATGTTTCTTTGACTAGTCCATAGTTCCAGGTTTATTATAATAGTGAACAGCCTTTTAACTCAAACCATTAGCACATTATAACATATTCAGAGGTCGATAAATGAAATATTCAATGTTGTGAAATCCTTGTTTTGCTTATTCATTATAGATCCTCATTAGTTTTTACCACAGTAATACACATTCTTGCTGAGGTAGTGTCCATTAGCACTAAAGGTCACATTTGATTCCGGTCAAAGGATTCCAAGGCCTTTTTGTGCTAAACTTGGATTTTTCTGTGTAGGTTTTCTCCCATAAACGTAAAAAAAATGCACAAACGAATAAAGTGTATTATTCATGAAAAACAGAAAGAGTTTTTGTCTTAGGAGGAGAGATCTTTTCTTTTTGAACGATTATTCATCAATACGTGCCTGAATTGGGACCTGAATAATAACGGTTGACGCTCATCTTGTCGTTGCTGGTGGTAACGACCGCGCTGACGTCGTGGCACGGACCGTGTCACATATACACAGTTTGGTTTGAGCTCGAAACGCTGAGTAAATCCAGCTGAACCAACACCATCGGTCACAGGTCGCACCGCCGCCACAGAACGCTCTCGTCCCGTCACCTCGCCACGTCCATACGGCTCGTGTTCTGTGTCATTGCGAGTCACGTTGTTCTGCAGGTCCACATTCTGAACGCACTTTGTCCCGTCGGCGAGAACTGTCACCTTTGTTCAACTCCCATTTCAGTTTCCCACGTGTTACTTTACCAGACGTTTCTTGAAAACTTAATGAGAAAAACTTTTATGCAGCTTTTATAGCTTTAGAAATTGTGTTCAAGTTTAGTGTCGGGCAAATGTACTGCACGTGGATATTTTGAGTGCCACGACAGCACAATGTTGTTTGGTCCTTCTTGTGTGATACTTCAATAATTAACGCTATTATTTGGAGCCATGTTTGTAGCACTTTAACCTCACGGCAAGAAAATGTGATTCGCACCCTTTTTGTGTGGAGCTTGTTCTTGGAAAAAGCAAATGACTTTTCCGATCCAATGCATAGAAGAAGTACTCATTTATGTTGTGTCAGTGAAAGTACAGATACAGAGCAAAAAAATGTAATATTACGTTCTCTGGGCCAATAACTAAAACTTTGGAGAACAAGCAAACCGAAAACGAACAAGTTTTGAGGATGTCGGGACGGTGTGTGTGTGTGTGTATGTGTGTGTGCGTGTGTGTGCGTTTGTGTGTATGTGTGTTTGTGCGTGTGCGTGCGCGTTAGTGTGTGTGTGCATGTGTGTGTGTGTGTGTGTGTGTGTTTGTGTGTGTGTGTGTCAAAGCTTAAACTCTAAACGTTTCTGTCATTTGACCAATGATGTGCCAAAATAACCAGACAAATAATAAGAAAAAAAGTACAATATTTGAACATCGCTGCGATCCAGAGATATTGGCTGGTATCAGTATCAGTATCGGTATCGGTATCGGTTGCAAGGTTGTGTCCATACATTAATGTAATAGGACAATATCTACTGCCATTATCTTCCATTGTTGACAGTAATTAACATATTTGTCATACTTTGTGGCTGATGATATTTCATTTGTCTTTCAAGGGAATGAACGCTGCGTTCAGTCTCTGCTCTGGGTTTAGAGACGTTCAGCAGATGTTTAAAGCCAAATCGATATTGGAACTGAAAAAGCTGGATCGATGCATGATAAATAGTTGAGGCTAGTTCTGCAGAAAACCAGCCCAAAAGGTGCACTGTGACAATAAACGTATTCAATGACCTTGAAAAACATGAATTACTGTGACTTCTGACCTGTTGTTGTTGTTGTTGTTTTATGGCGGTTGGCATCCAAGTGTTGCATTACCGCCAGACTTTATTCCTCAGACTTTGTCGTAGTTGTTGTTGTTGTTGTTGTTGTTTTATGGCGGTTGGCATCCAAGTGTTGCATTACCGCCAGACTGTATTCCTCAGACTTTGTCGTAGTCCTCAGACTCTGTCGTAGTCCGTAAAAGTACTCCTTCCATTGCTTTGGTGTTACAAAGCCCATGAGGTCATGATATGTCTTTGTGACTAGAATAGTTGTTGTTGTTTCAGAGACCAACCGGCTTTATTCCAGGGAGACTCTTCTTCATCTTCCTCTCCTTCTTTGACGTTCGGTGCTTCCACCGTACAGCTTTATTCTTCAGGCTTCATTCTATAGGCTTTAATATGTCCACTGACGTCGCTGCTTGGTAGCCGTGCGTCTACGAGACTGGGCGAGGACAGGAGACCACCCCCACCCCCATCTCGTCACTCTGATCACTCTGACTCCCCACAAGCAGACCCCCATCACTCCGACTCCCATTTAGCGCCTTTAGCCTGTTTTCTATATCTGCCCAATCAAGCTCCTTTGTTCCAAGGAATCTCCCTGCAGCTTTAGCAATGATCCTGATCCTTTCAGTTCTGCTTTGAGTCTGAGCAGCACAGTTTACAACATCCACCATAAAGAGTACAAAATCCTCTCTATCCACAACCAGGGTATTCTCATTAATTCTGGAACCTGCACACTTGGGACCTCCACTCTTGAAACCTTCACACTTCTTGGGAGCCACGCTGGCCTTTCTCATTTCGCCCTGGCTGGGAGCAGCGCTGGCTCCCCTCTCTGTATTTACTCTAAACTCGTTACTTGAAACTTTCTTGACTGCATCTGCATAGGATATACCTTGAGAGACCTTTATTTTCTGTTTTATGGCGGTTGGCATCCGTGGAGATTTAAATGCTGTAGTGATGAACATTCCAGAATGTCTGGATTGGGGTTGAAACAACAGATAACTCCCTTTGATCCCAGGACCGTTTCAGGATAAATGAGGGATTACATCCACATTATTCATAATAGTTTATTTGGATTTTACATGACCATCTAACCCTAACCATCATATTAAAGCAATGATGTGAACTGAATACATTTCACTTTCACTCAGTTTTTGTTTCATGTGGCTCGGCCCCGTTATTATATGAACCATAAAGAAGGTCAACAAGCTGACAGGTGCACAGCTTCTTCTACTGTACTTTGACCCGTCCGGCAGCTCAGGTTAAGGGATGTTTAGATGTCGTGATGTGACGCGAACGCAACTCTTGACCTTTCATAAAAGTAACTAAAACAAGCGCAGACGAGGGCCGCCCTTCATGATGGGGGGCCCCTCCTCCTCCGCCGTATCAAACAGGTATCAGTGCGTTCAATTGAAATGCTTTGTGTGACACTGCCATTGTTGGGTCGCGCTGCTGCGGTAACAGAATAAAAACAGAGGAGTTTTAAAATGCTCGGTGTGTCTTTCAGAGGAGAAAGTACATTATGCATTCAAGGACACTGTCACCGGCAGGAATAGATTCATATCAGGGACTATTGAAAGTGCTCCCTATGAAACAATCATGACCGTGCGCTCCAGAGGGCCCCGTTTACTGTGATTATAAGGACTGAACCAGACCTACAAAGAACTGGGCCAGGCCTAAAGCTGGGACTGAGGTAGGAGTGAAGCAGGACAACACCGAGGCATGAGCCACAGCTAAATCTAGAGCTAAAAGATAAAACAGGACCAGGAAACAAGGATTAAACCAGGAACAAGCAAAGACCAGATCAATATTAGTGTTGTTAATCCGAAGAAATCAAAACCAACATACAAACGTCTAAAACAGGCCAAAATCAGCTCTGGATGGAGACTAAAAAGGTTTTAACAATATAAACCCTGAGCAGACTAAGCCACGACTAAACCACGGCTAAACCAGAACTCTAAACTAGAACTATTACATGTTTAAACGAGGATTATGTCCATAACATTATGTCAAATTCCAAATTAAACTAAACCAATAATGTCTCTTTCATCTGTTACGTTTCATTAAGTGCAACTTGCTCAGCCACTCTTCAAACTGGCTCAGGCGGGGTTTGATCTGCCCGTAGGAAACAAAGTGAATATACAAATGATTTATCCATGAATAATTTCACACCAGAGCAAAGGAGCAAACATGAAACATTTATCCTGTCAAACCTGAGAGTGACATTATGTAAAGTCAACTTTTCATCATTTATAATGCAGTTTCCTCGTGGACTTACCTGGACTATTTTGTTTCATTTACACATGAAAAAGTTTTTGAAGAATTTTAATTCAATTTAAACCAGCAAGAGACTCATTCAGAACATGTCAGACTGTTAATAAAGTGAAGTTAAGTTTAAAAAAAAGCCAGTGAGTGTACAGAGGCTGCAGGGGCTTAACATGAGGCTTTTCAGGTGTTCACAAGAACAGACTTTACAACTGTACTAAGAACGCTTATGTACAATTTTTAGGCTGAATAAGTCCAAAAATGAAACCCTGTCACTCACAAATATAAGCTGCATTAAAACACGACACCAGGCTACGGTGTGGAAACAATTAGACCAAAGCTGTTTATTTTTGTATTTCTGGGTCTGGAATAAAAGTTGACTTTGGAGTCAGCAGCTCTTGATGTTAGCCTTATTTATATGGCTCCTCCTCAGTTTGTCAGCAGAGGAGCCCTTTTACGTTCTGTGCATGTTTTGTTCTGAATCGCCGCAGTGACCTTTGATGTGTTTGCCATCACCAGTGGTTTAACGGGCCAATCACATGGCATTTCAGGCCCACAGGCAGGACTGGAACCAATCACAGAGCAGCACTGTGGACGGGGCGGAGGTCAGAACAAACCTCAGACTATTTTATTTTTCAAAAAGGTGCACAGAACGGGACCTTGTACATTTGTGCATGATAAAGAGGACTGCGCTCTTCAGAACACTGGATTTAACAACATTTTTGTGCTTCTTCCACGTCGACCAATCAGAGTGAAGTATTTAACATGCCGATGGCTTCTGCGAGAACCTTCCCCGATTGATTCACGTGAAGCACTCAATTAACTTGAGTGAGACACAGATCAATCTGGAGAGAGCCAGGGGCCACAGGGGGGCGGAAGTGCACACTGTCATTGTGTCCTTGGGCAAGACACCTCACCCGCCTTGTTTCCAGTGTTCAAATTCACTGTATATGACTGAGAGTGTTGTGAGAGTGAATGTGGGACACGGATGGAAAATACAATCCGGCGTGTTTACAGCACATACATCATGATTGTTCATTAAAGGTGGAATGGACGATTTTTTCCAGCACATTTTTTATCATATTTCCTCGTGGCGTGGATAAATCATTAATCCTGCCACGTATCAATCATAAAACGCACCTACCGCTCACCTGCAGCCGTGTCAGGCTCGTCCCCACGTTTCCGCGTGTCTAAGCGCATTGATCTATCATAATATAGTTCCCTCAGTGTACGGGGCAAAATGAAGACGGAGAAAGACAGTTCGAGCTGACGCAGAAGTGGACAGACGTGGAGACGAGAGATGCGATGCGATGCGATCCGTTGCGCTAATAAACAAACGCACGTGTGTGTTGTATCAGTCCGCACGGGGGAGTGCGCATGCGCACTTCCGCCTGCGTTCTCAAATCGCCGAAAAATCGTCCATTGCGCCTTTAACATGCTGCGTCCCCAACAAATAAACTCATAATAATTGCTTTAATTTAAGTTGTGGTTCACGTTTTACTTGTTTTTCTTGTATTTCTTGTATTTCATTAATATTGAGGGCACAAATATATATGATTTGACTGATTAGAATGGATATACTAATATCCATTCTTATCATACAAATGACTATTTGGTGATAGTTTCCATAGAGATGTCATTGTTTAATTGGAATGTTCAAAAGTGTGAAATCAAACTGTTGATTTAATGTTAATTAATACTGTGTTTATCCTACATTTATTCAGTTACAGCTGATTTTGTCGCTAAAGAACTACATTCTTACTGTGAGCAGCCTCTCCACAGATCTGACCAGGCCTGAGGGTGTCCCCCGCCTGTCTTCATGGAGATAGATAAAGAGTTAAAGATTGGAACATTCAGGTATCACTTAATAATACCTGCACCTTAGCATTAACAAAGATAATGTATAATGAACACATAAAACTGGACAGAGTTAGAACATGTATTTAGCCTGAATTAGCTACATTGTTAGCTTAATTAAGGCTGTTCAAAGTGTACTCACTGTACATAATAAAAGCTCATGTTGAATACTTCACTCTGATTGGTCGACCAGAGACGTTCCACACTTCTAAATGATATTGTAACACGTGCAGTGCTGAGGTGTCCGTAGGGTTTGAAAAGCCAGAGTAAAGCGTCCCATTTAAAACTGGATTTGAACACTTGGTGCTGCTGCTGCCGGCGATACGTTTCCGCCAGAGGATTAAGTCACGGAAAGAAAGAGCTGAAGTCGGCGCTAAAAACGGCAAAACATTTGGGTTGGGTCTGACTCCGACAGCAGGTGCTTTATGTTCATTTCCCTCACTATTCACTGGGCTGATTAATGGCTCCACGCAGAACGGAGGTGCCAGGAGCCCGGCGCGGGGCCTTGAGAAACGGCCCAAAATGCATTCATGAGAGAGACTGCCAATTTACGGCGCTGCGAAGCTCTGAAAATACAGCTTATGTGTTTGCCTCTTTGGCCTTTGAAGCTCCTCTCTCACACATGCAAATCTTCATCATCTACAGAGAGACCCACAGTGTATAAATCTGAATAATCTTTTTCAATCGCCGCACAGGGATTCACAAAAACATACGGTTGGGTGAGTTTTATTTGCAAAATAAATATTTAAATATATTCATCTCATTCATAATAGCCAGAATTTACATTGCATCTTTACACACAAATATATCAGAAGGTTATAGTAGAAAGGGTTCCGTGTGAAATTTGAAGCTGCGTTTTTGCGAGGGGCTTATGTGGAAAAATGTCGAGCAAAAATAAGCAAAATAATGTGGAAAAATTGGACGCAGCGACGATTAATAAAAAATCTTGTGCCGCTGGTTAAATGGTCTGTATGAACTCTAATGTGCACTGCAAAAAGGCAAGGGTTAAAAAGACTTGAATTCAAAATATTTACTTGGTTTTAGAATCTGTTAAATTTACTACTACCAGTATTTATGTAAAAATGTCGCAAATTTGATGAAATATGTACTGTTTTTAAAAGAAATCTGCAAACAGAAAATCCACAAATGTTGAAATTTAACTTTGACAATTGACAATAATCGTTTGGAAGAATGACACTTTCTCTTCTTTTTTAACACTAAACTGAATTAATGACCATTCTTTTCATTCATTTGTGACAAGAAAATGCCTTCGATCTAAACTAGTTTGAATGACTCAACTTCTGCAATGATTTCAAGTCACTTTAACTGATAATCTGGTGTTATTGTGAGTGTGTGGGAGCAGATGTGTCACAGTGTTTGTCCGTGGATCATGGAAAAAGCAGACAAAAGCGCTGCGCAGAAGGTTGGGGCCGACATGTCATGCATAAATGATAAGGAGTGTAACAAACGGCGCTGTAAAGACGTCGACTCGATGGCTTTCCTCCTAAATGAGCGCCGGCTTGATTAGCGGGCTCAGTTCTTTAATAAAACAAGATTAAACTCCTACGCGTGGATGTCTTCAAATGGGGAATAAGGACCGTCTCATCTGGAAAAATGACACAACTCTACAAAAAAACCACCTCCCTGAAGAGTTTCGAAATCCGAAAGGAAAAAGCCCTGCTGGCCAACACAGGAATTACAACTATGACTACAGAATTGTTCATTGCAACAACCAAAAGAGGGATATCTTACATGACGTGAAATTACTTGAATTCAAGATTATTCCTTAAATTTCCTTGTTGTTTTGAAGATACCGAGCCCCTACTCAGATTGCGTTATACAGAAATAAAATAAATGTAATGTATGTATGTAACTAGTTGATATGTTGAGATGACTTGATTTCAAACACATTTTCTGGTTTATTCCAATCAGACTTTTAACTAAACCAAACTAAATACATTGTGATGATGAATGAATTCAAGCCCTTTCAACGCAGAGATATTCCTTTTTGCAGTGTGTTGCGATCCCGGATTAGCATGTCCGTTCAAAAACAGTTTGTTATTGTGCTTTCTTTAATCTGTGCATCTTCCTCCTGCTTTGTAAACACTGTCGCTCCAAACCGCCACAGTCGGAGCTGCCTCGGGAAGCTTTTCTTCTGCCTCGCCACAAAGAAGTTTCTGGTAAACACTTGATCACAAACTGGAGGGCGCCTGAGGGGAGAAGGGCTAATCTGAGAACAACCACAGGGTTTGACTTTAGCACGAGCCAACCATCGCTGACTTCAGTCCAGATTCACACTTCAGCCAGTTTAACTTTCAATACTTCATTTGTTTTTTGGGCAAAAATCGCAGAAAATCATTATCTATAGATTTATAAAATGCATCTTTCATTTAAAAAGTCAGTAAAAATCATGTACATTTTCCATTTTGTAGATTTTGTAGAACATTATATTGCAATTTATGTCGTTACAAAAACTAAATGTTGACTTATGTATTTTTTAACTTGATCAAGGCAAATGTTTCAATATTTAAGTGATCAACTTGAAATGTATGGGTTCATTTGACCAAAAAACTATACTTTTAATAGCCTCAATAAAGCATAAACTTAGACTTAATTCATAATGAACTAGTTTATTAAGAATACTTTAGGCTCATCTCAAGAGGTTTATAAAGTAAATGTCAAACTAGTAACTACTTAATTAATGCCCTAACTCCTAACTATTTAATTAAGCAAGTACTAAGCCTTATCATTCTGAGTCAACTATTTGTTCTATATGAAAACAAATCTTTCTTCATGCTTTATTAAGGTGTTATTAAATGTAAAAGACGATTGTTTTTAGCGCATGGGCTTCTCATCTTGAAGTGGTTGGTTAAATGACTCAAAAAGCTAGTGACTTTTGTTGGCGAGTTAGCAAAAGCGGCTAACGTCAAGCCCTGGTTCGGTTACAGTTTGACGTAAAAGTCACACCAGCGAAGTTATAAAGGTAAACGTGTTGTTGTTGCTATCGCTGACGAAGTTGATTTGGCACTCCTCCAGCCGGGCGATGTCCCCCAGGTCCAGCTGTGAAAGCAGCTGCGTAGGGTCCGTTTTTGTGGTCAAGATTTTTTGTTTGTTGCGTCGGCTTTTCACTTCCTCTTCCGCGCTCTCTTCCTCTTCCTCGGTGATGGAGCAGAGCCTCGTGGCGCTCCCCGGGTTCTCGGCCGGCGGTCGGTAGTGGCACTGTCCGTTCAGCAGCCTCCTCAGCGGCATTAGCGGCACCGCGTCGTCGCCCAGGAGCTGCTGCTGCACGTGCCGGAAATCGCTTTGCCGCTTCAGCCTTTTGAACTCGCTGAAGGCCGACGTAGCATGGTGGTACAAGCCGACGGCGATCGCTTGCGACTTTTCCGACTTGCTAACCAAAACGGCGTGGCACCTCAAAACCACCGCCATGTTTTTGACTTGGTGTCTGTAAATCCACGCCAGTATTTTGGGTCGGCAGGGGTCGGCCGCGCAGTACGTAATTCTGTTCAAGGAGTAAAGATGCACAGGCTTCTTTTTCCCCGACTTATCCGCGCTCATTCGAATCCCATGCGCCCCGACGGTTAACCTCATCTTGATGCTCTGCTCGCCAAAGTTGCTTCTCGCCCATATTTTGGCCACCGCCTCTTGCGTACAGCCGTCGCCCTTCGCCGTTATCGTTACCACGCTTCCCAAGTATCGCACGTTGTAAACCGGCTCCTCCTTGTTGAGTTCCACCTTCTGTCGTTTGGTGTGGAAGATGTTGCCCACCCATTCAAAGGGGCAGTCGGGCAGGAGGTCGGGGCAGGAGCGCAGGAGAGACGAGAGGATGGAGTGGTACGTCAGTCCCGCTCCTAAGCTCTTGGGTTTGTTCTTGCTCTCCTCCTCCGTCAGAACAAACTTATTCCGTCTCCAGGGCAGCATGGCGAGCGGCGAGTTGGAGCGGTTGAGCCCCTCTCTCTGCCGCGTGTGACCCTTGGGGGAAAAATCACAAGTGTAAAGCAGAAGAACGCCGGAGAAAGGAAGAGGATGTTGGAGAAAGAGTGGAGCCGCGCCGGTTTGTCGGAGCACACTGTCTGAATGCTCCGAGCGCTGGCTGTTCTCGTCCTCCCTCGCTCCTCCCTCTCGTCTCTCTCCTCGCTGTTGTTTCCTCTCTTTCTCTGAGCCGTCTGCGTCATGCCGCGATGATCAGAGCTGGAGTTGTTTAGCCCAGCGATCCAGCCCCCTCTTCTCCTTCCTTCTGTTCCTCTTCCCCAAGTCTTGTTTTGCTTCCAAATCAGACAGATGGAACAGAAGACTGGAGTGGACATTCCGCTGGTAACCGACGGTGACCGGAACCCACCACAGAAGCCATAGTTCCACTATAATTTCCACTCGGGTTTTAAAAAATCAACCAATAGTAAAACTAGTAGTGAAACAAGTGATGATACAAAGGAAAATTACATAAACAGGATGAAATATGACCTTTCTAGAACAGTTTAGAATGATGTTGAACTTGAGCAGACTCTTATTTTTAGGTGAAAATGTCCGTTCATAGTCTAAAAAAGTGCATTCTTTAATTGTCATTGTGGTATTGAAATTGGCATTGGCCATTGAGTCTATTCTCAGGTTCAATTTCATGAATTCACTGAATTGATCTATACATTTTATCGAATGTCTAATACACAATTTGTGTCCACAATTTGTATATACATTTCAAATTGAATATATAATCTTGCACAATATTGACTGGTATCTAACATTTTAATATATAAAAAAGACAAAGTAATGATATCCTTGTACAGTATTGTACTCAGCATGAGAACACTTGGATTAAATCTAGGATTATACTTCCTGCATGTAAATGACAGTAAAGATCTGAGCTCACTTCTTTGGGCCGTACGAGGGGCGTGTCGGACAAAAATATGATTTATTTGGCACATGTCAAGCATGAACTGAGTTTTAGTGTATAACTGCCTCTGCTGCTGGGAAAAGCAAGCTTTGCCTTTTGAAATAAATATAATTGGCCAGGCCATAGATATAATAATGCAAACATATTCACGCTTATAGTTCAAGCTTTGACTTCATCAGATGGAACATTGTGGATGTGAGCAGGTTTCTAAAACACAGCCTCACCAAACAGAATACTTAAAAATGTCAACATGAAAACAGAAACTAAAATCTGTAATTGAAGTTAAAAGCTGCATGTAAATCCACAGAATGTGTTTCATTTATAAAAGGTAAGTCTGTCTTGAAGGTGTAAAAGAGGAACGCTGTGACAAAATCATAATAATAATAATAACAAAGAACTTTAAACATGGTGGTGGTAAAATATTATTATTAGCGATACAATAATGTTAGCATCCGACACAAAACCGAAAGAAAGAGCCACAATGTTTCTGACTGTGCATCAATGGTCCGTCTGAAAAAAGCCCAAATATTCATGAATGTGAATAATAAGTGTTCGTGTGAGCGAGGAACAAGCTAGCTTCAAATAACAAACTCAGGTAATGCACCTTTAAATATATATACATACATTATATGTATATATACACACACACACACACACACACACACACTTTTGGCAGAGGAAATGAGAGTTAAAAGCTTCTTTAAAGGTGACTCTTGTATTTGCATCAGAGAAATACTTTTTTTGACAAAGTACAAAATAGGTTTGACTTTAGCATGATGTCATCTGCTCTTACAAAACACCTGCGGCGCCAGAGCAAAGTAATTGTGTGCAATTATCATCACATGTGCAGCTATTTGCAGGAGCAGCGGAGGAGGACTTGTCATTTACCTGTAGGACTCTGAGGCAGAGCTCTCGGCCTCTGATTTCTCACTTAAAGGAATGACTAAGAGCGCGACCACTCGAAAAGTTATTCAGAGAAAAAAAACACAAAAACAATACAAGCTTGAAGCGTTTGTGGAGATGGAAGAGACAGAAAAGAGCTTTGCTTTTCTGATCCTTTTTACCTGGAGAACATAGTAACATTGTGGCATAAATGCAATCATTCGTGAACCAAAAGGAGTCACTCATGCATGAAAAGGCCCCAAAGCTTTTGACTTCGCCGGTGTAGAGCGAGTACCCTTGAAATACACAAATAAATCTATTTCACTTTAGTTTTCTTCTTGAACAACATGTCAAAAATGCACTGATTCCCTGCACGGCCTGAGAACGGTTTTGTCTGTGTAGAACTTATTTACTACTCAGATCAGCAACGTGTAAAATAATACAACCGGAATAATGTGGATGGAAGACCGTTCTCAGTGACATCACGTTCTTTTTGCACGAGAGTGTAGGATATGCAGACGTCCTCCCCCTGTTGCCATGGTGTCAGGAATGCGGGCTAAAGGTGTTTTCAGCTGTCCGTGTGGAGTTTTACGGCCCTCAAAAGCAGAGGACGTGAAAGCGAACGAACAGAGACGCTCTGAACTTTGAAAATAACTTTTCATCAAATGACTCCTTTTGGATTACAGAGAGTAACGATTTCTCCAAGACAAACGCTAAAACGCTGAAAGACTATGCGGTTTTAGTGGTTTTAATAGACATTCATCAGATTGCAAAAATGTGTCCACCAGATGACTTTACAGGTACATATTGTGATATCGTGTTTTACATGTCATCAACTGTTTCATAACTTGTTGTGTGGACAATGTTACCTTTTGTGTAACTCTTGTGGCCTAAAGCCAGACCTCGTCTTCTTATCAGCTCTGACCCCAGCGTGCATGCTGATTGGCTGAAGCCATGGCACTAAAAAACCCTGCGGGGAAAGACAAAGGAAAGAGCAGAGAGTTACAGAGACAGTTCCATCCGAGCTCCAGAGAGAGTTCCATCTGAGTTTCCTTCGAAGCTCGACCCTCCATTCAGGGTCCCACCAGCAAGGTCCATGACACCGGGCTTTGGGAGCAGGCCTCGGGCCTAGTTAGCGTGAGCGATGCTACGGGACAAAGACTTTTCCAAGAGAAGCTAATGTTCCCTCCCGGAACGAAGAAACCTGTGCCCGTTTTAAAAACGTGATTGATGCTGCATCACGCAAAATCAAGCAAGGACCTTTTGCAACTTTTTCAAGTCCACAGCCTTTTACCAGCCACATCGGTGGAGCAGCACGACGGCCTTTTCATTTGGGAGAATGCGAGAAGCCAAGGAGAATGCAAATTGCAGAACCTGATCCCATCCTTCTTTGGCCAGACAACGTCAGAGCAGAGCTCCAGAGCAGCCCTGCTCTGGCCAGCGCGTGGACTGAGTTGCAGCGTGACCACTGAGTGAAGCCTGGAGGCGAAGCGAACGACACGCAGGCCCTTGGACCCCACGCAGGCCCTTGGACCCCACGCAGGCCCTTGGACCCCACGCAGGCCCTTGGACCCCACGCAGGCCCTTGGATCCCACGCAGGCCCTTGGACCCCACGCAGGCCCTTGGACCCCACGCAGGCCCTTGGATCCCACGCAGGCCCGTTTCCTCAGTATCACAGCTTCTGGTTCCGTTCGTATAATGCACTTCACAGGCTGGCTGATAATATCATCTTAGAATTATACGTCATAAGGCGCTGGTACAGCTGGCAGCCCGGTGTAAACGCTCTCTCTTCTTTCTCACACTTATTGTGCTTTATCTCCTATATTTTGTAAATATAGTTAGTATATATTTTTCTATTTTACTGTACGATAGGGACACGCGCTGGAATAGTTTTTTAATTCAACTGTTTTTGACTTTTTTCGGCTGGATTTGAGCGTTTTTCGTTGCGTTCGTTGTGTTGTTGTGACGTGAGCTAGCTCCGAGCGAGCCCACCAGCCCCCCCCCCGCGCCCTCAGGCCGCGCTAAAGTACGGCGTGTCGTCGGTACACGTTTATGTACACGTTTATATGAAAGAGGAACTTCACGAACGATCGGGACACGCACTGGAATCGCTTTAAATTAACTTGTTTTGACTTTATTCGGCTGGATTGAGTGTTTTCGTCGTGTCGTTGTGATGTGTCTTGGCTCTGAGTCCCCCGGCTCCGGCCCCGCCCCCCGGCTCCGGCCCCGCCCCCCGGCCGGCGCCGTACCGCGTTTCCACAAAGGAGGACCTCATGAAACTGCGGAGAACAGTCGTCTTACCCGGAGAGCGTCACGTTATCCCGTCGCAATACTGACCTAACCTAATACTGATGTGCAATTCTGTCGTATGTGCAATTGCTGTTGGAATTCATGTGCAATCTATGTGCTGTCGTGACACATATTCATGTGCAATTACTGTCGGGATCACATGCAATGGTATTTATGTATTTATTTGTCTATGGGAGTTTTTATTTATTTATAGGAGATCTTCTACTGAAAGTGTTTTTCAGACTTCCTATAAGTGATCTGTTCTTCTGTATCTACCTCTGTATCTACCTGCGTTGCACCAATGAAATTTCCCCATGTGGGACAATAAAGGAATATCTTAACTCACTCAACTAGATAGATTCAGAACAATCATGTCTAGTGTTTCCATCTGTACACCGACTAATTTGCATATTCCTAATTCATATTTATCTGTTTAATTATTTGGTCATTAAATCTTCATAACCCACATTTGGTTAAGTGTTCCTTCATTTCCAAAAAAGGGGTCAATGTCATGGTTACGTTCTCAAACCTTTAGATCAATGAGCAAATTCATTTCTAATTAATTAATCAATTAATTAATTTAGATATCTGATTATAGAGTTGTTAAAATTGCCGATTATCCGGCTGGTGCCCCATTCTACTCTTAAAAATATGATTCAGACTTACCCACACTTATGCAGTGTGTCATGTTTGAATTCTTGAACAATTCTTTAATCAATATCAACCTTGAATGCCCCGCCCCCCTCACAAGTGGGTGGACAGTCATAACCTTACAGTACTTGTACTAGTATGTTACCCTACTAGAGGTAAAAAGCTCAAGTAAAACAGTTCTTTCTCTGGTCGAAAGCTGAGGACGCATTTTAGCCCGACTTTCCTCCGAGTCAGTCCCAGTCTTCTGTAGTTGAAGAGTCTTGTGTAGTTGAAGACAGCGGCATCTGCTTCAGACTCATCGTGTGGCGTTACTGGATGTGTCACAGTCTTTTAAACATGTGATAAAGATGATTCTGACTCTGGTACAACTGACTGTAACTGTCACATCACAAACACAAAGCCCAGTGACCGGTGAGGCATATAGTGATATTTCTGCCTCAACACAAACTATTTGAACATAAAGCTGAAGTGCATCGCACATAAATGATGTCACTCGCGGTGTAAATCAGCCCTCCTCTTTTCCTCTTTTCCTCTTGTGTTTGACGTCTTCATCTGTTAGAAATTCGACCCGATGAGTTCGGGCCAGATACTTTTACAATATATCTGTACTGTGGCAAAACAGATTTAACTTTATTACATGAACATAACTTGTTTGCTACCTGTTTGTCTCCACGGAGATGTTGTTGCTTTGCCTGGAATGTTCCGCAGTATGGCATTAAGGCCGCAGTTATTTTATTACTTGGTTTACGAATTTTTAAATTAAATAATATATTGCACAGGGGGCCGAAATATAAATATAATTTCAATTTCAAACGATTTTTTCTTCCTTGTTTACCCAAGGGGGGGGGCGTGTAACAGTAGATTTAGCGTGTTTTGCATTGGTAGAACTGACGCTTCTAAGGAAACGGGCGTGTGCGTCTTCTCATGCTCTCCCGGGATTTTGAAAAATTGCTTCACTCGCTCTTATCTTTTGACTTAATACTGCTTTTTATAATTAATTTAACGCTGTTTTGTGTTGTCGGCAGTACTTTATAAAAAAAAAAGATAATAATTTATTTTATTTATATTGTAGAAATCAATAATCTAAGTGCGGCGGATCCGTAAACCAAGTAATAAAATAACTAAGGCCTAAGCTGATTTTTGTGGCATTGATGCCACGTTTCTATCGCTCAAGCGAACACTGTAGTGTAAGCGGGCTCGTCTCTCCACAGATCTGACCTGTAACTTGGCTCGTCACCTGCTTTTCTCCATGAGGATAAGTTTCATGTTTAATCCTATAATGTGGAATATTCCAGGCTAAGCAATAACGTCTCAGAGTGTTAGTCAGGGCACCTTCAAAATGTAAAGTCATTCCCTGAAATCAGCTTCATTTATCTTGCGTTGACGTGTGTTTTTTTGCAGTGCTCTTGCGTTTCACAGGGCAGTGGCGTGGGCGGACGAGGCGCCATGTGACTGAGCCGGCACATGAGCGACAGAAGAAGCAGAGGATGGATGGTAACCGAGGGCGACAATAACCTGAACTAACAAAATGTGGAGACGCAGCCCAAACAGGAGCGCGCGGGGCCAGCGGAGAGGACCGAGGGGCTTTCAGTCTGCTTCACTGGACACATTTGTAAAAACTAGGACACGTTTTTCACTATACATGTGACGGCAGTGAAGTAGAGCGAGGAAAGCTCACCCGCTAAACACATGTTGGAGTTGTACCTCTGAGCAAAACACTTCCCCTACTTTGCCCACTTTAACAACAATATGTGTGTGTTGCATTTAAGGGAAAGTTTCTGACACTTTGTAATAACTATACATGAATTAGCCTTAGTAAAGCATGAACAAAGGCTTAATCCATAATGCACAAATGGTTTATTAAGAATGAATCCGGCTAGTTATGCTATTGATTAAGAATGTACTGATTTACTGACTAAGTTCATGCTTTATTATTAAGTGAAAGTCGAATTAATATAAAGCATGACAACTTTCTTTGGAAATCCATACATTTACAGTGACAAATTACAGTGAAATATTAAAAACAGGATAAAATTGTACAGTTTTAGAATGATCTTGGGTTTGATCAGAGCTAGTATAAGGCAACATCGTATCAAAAGGAAAGTGGTATTATTTGGGGTGAAAAGTAGTTTATTTACTGAAAAGTGTGTTTTTTAAATTGTTATTGTGCTTACAAAATCAGTATCGAAGTTCAATCAACTGATACAAAACGTAATGAGACTAAACTTGATGACTCGTTTGGATAAGTGTGTTTAACATGAGTTTGTATTGGTTAAAACACAACAATAGCTGAAAATGTATAGTGTTTTTTGCAGAACTAGGTTAAAATACATCATGAATTACTGCACTGGAAGTTTAAAGACCACAAAAAGTTTAGGCCAAAATTTAATTAAAACAATGATTATTAATAACTGAACGGATACGTGGATTTTCTCCTTTCCTTGCTTAATTTCATCAGCCTAATTTGTCCCTAAAGCGGAGATATTGCGTTCCACCCGGATTAGCCTATTTGCTAAATTTACATGCATGACAAATTCCCTCTGCTCGCTCTGGAGAGTCTGAATTCATCTGGACCGTCATTAGAGAAGCTCCGTCTCTGCAGGTTCATCCTGAGCGCTGAGGTTAAGGAGCTCGTTCCAATGAAAGATGCAACACGTGCAGTTCAGGCTTTGCAGCTGCTTTCGCTTTTGTGAAAGGAAAGAGCTTGACCATGGCATTTTTGCACAGAGCATTTTCAAAGTTTATAGTTGAGCGTCCTTGTGACTTAAAGTGGGACTAAAGACTAACTCAACATTTTTACTGCTAAACTTTGCAAATGGCATTTTGATATATGTTTTTCTGTTTAAAATTAGTGCAAATCAGGTAAATTTTCAGCTTTGTGGTCTAAAACTTACTGTGAATGTCCTTGATTTATTGTTTCTTCACAGTGCTCTTTACATTTGATGCTCCCTTTTGCAGACAGTTGAACCTGTGCTCATGTGACATTCGCTCGTCGTTCAACACTCTCCCTAATAAGTGTTCCAAGCTGCACCCACAGCTTGGAACACTTCTCAAACTTAACAAAAACTTTGCGAGCTGGTTCTTCCTAAAGGTTTTCACTCTAATTTATGAAATAAAGAGCAAGAATCATTTGAAAATTGTGCCTCTAAATGTAATGTTTTAGTTATTTTATAATGCTTTTATTCTAATGTTTCTGCATAAAATGTATTTGTAACTTGTCTTTTGTAACGTGTATTTCAGAACACTCGGCCAGGTCAGCGTCGCTAAAGAGAACTCCCTTTTCACCCTCCATTTAGTCCTTCAGGCACTGCCAAGTTTAACAGCTCATCTGGACTGTGGTCAAGCTCAAATGTCCCACCTAATTTCAACTTCAATCTAGAGACGCTTAATAGTTGCACTGAATATTTGAATAATGGACAAACTTTGGTGCTTAGACCCGACGAAGGGAGGAAATATGGATTACTTTAGAAGAGACTGTTAAGAAGCAAAAGTTGCTTTTCTGTGATTGGTTGACTGTGACAGAAAGGTTAGAGGAAGTAAGAACATTCTTGAGTATATTTATGACAGACAGGTCAACTAATAGACATTCAGCTATGTTTTTGACCATTTTGAACTTCCTATAAGTTATCTGTCCTTTTCCTCTGTATCTACCTGCGTTGCAACAATGACATTTCCCCATGTGTGGACAATAAAGGAATGAATCTTATTTCCAGCTAATATTGTGTTAAATGTTCTTGTGTCAACTGTATCTTGTGTCAACTTGTTCCTATAATGACAGTTACTGATGTATCAAGGACAGAGAATAAATAAAAATGAAACACTATTCACACAATTCCATAATTCATCTTGGCATATACTCTATTTGTTATTGACCGGCAGTAGCAGGAAATAACATGGCCTAACAGGGAATTAATGCAGTTCTCACAACTAGTAATCAGAATAAAAGGAAAAAAGAAGAATAACAGATGTCCCTTTAACATTTTTACACAATTACAATTACATGAGGAAATTATGACATTTTCCCATGTGTGGACAATAAAGGAATATCTTATCTTACACCATGACATCATTAGTTCCTGTGTGAGTCCTGGTTTGGGTTAGACCTGGTTCAGTCCCGGGTGAGTCCTGGTTTGGGCGTGCTGCAGGTCCTGTGCTGCAGGTCCTGTGCTGCAGGTCCTGTGCTGCAGGTCCTGTGCTGCAGGTCCTGTGCTGCAGGTCCTGTGCTGCAGGTCCTGTGCTGCAGGTCCTGTGCTGCAGATCCCGTGCTGCAGATCCCGTGCGGCAGGTCCCGTGCTGCAGATCCTGTGCTGCAGATCCTGTGCTGCAGGTCCTGTGCTGCAGGTCCCGTGCTGCAGATCCCGTGCTGCAGATCCCGTGCTGCAGATCCCGTGCTGCAGATCCCGTGCTGCAGATCCCGTGCTGCAGATCCCGTGCGGCAGGTCCTGTGCTGCAGATCCTGTGCTGCAGATCCCGTGCTGCAGGTCCTGTGCTGCAGATCCCGTGCTGCAGATCCCGTGCTGCAGATCCTGTGCTGCAGATCCTGTGCTGCAGATCCTGTGCTGCAGATCCCGTGCTGCAGGTCCTGTGCTGCAGATCCCGTGCGGCAGGTCCCGTGCTGCAGATCCTGTGCTGCAGATCCTGTGCTGCAGATCCCGTGCTGCAGGTCCTGTGCTGCAGGTCCTGTGCTGCAGATCCCGTGCTGCAGATCCCGTGCTGCAGAACCCGTGCTGCAGATCCCGTGCTGCAGATCCCGTGCTGCAGATCCCGTGCTGCAGATCCCGTGCGGCAGGTCCCGTGCTGCAGGTCCTGTGCTGCAGATCCTGTGCTGCAGGTCCCGTGCGGCAGGTCCTGTGCTGCAGATCCTGTGCGGCAGGTCCTGTGCTGCAGATCCTGTGCTGCAGGTCCTGTGCGGCAGGTCCTGTGCTGCTTCATGTGGGACGCGCGCGTCACTTGTGGTTTGGCGTCCTTAGCCGCTCGTAACTACGTGATTACTGGGTGTATTTTGAACAAATGAAAAGTGAAATGGAGCTGGTTATCTCGTCTGTTACTGTCTCTACAAGTCCAGCGCTCATATAAACAGGCCTAGCAGTGTTTTGGGGGAAACAAAAAAGCTTTGGCAGATTTCAAACAGGTCCACACGGGAGAGAGGCCCAAACGGCGCCAAGGTGCCCGCGGGCGCCGCGTTTGTGACCCCTGCACTTGAGTCTTCAAGTATCATTTTAGTATGTTTTAGTTTATCATTTGCTGCCATGAGACAAAATAGTACATTTTTTGTGAGATAAAAAGATCATTTTTTTGTTTTGTTTCTCAAATTCTCTCAATTATTATTATTATTCCTTAATTTTTTATCTTGAAATCCTTACAAGCATAATAGTAACACAATGCAATGCTATAATTTATGTCTGCATAGCCTTCAGTCATTTTACAACAAGTATAAATCACTGCAAAAACCGTCAAGTGGTAAGATTACACCATTACGCAAACTCAGATATGCACAGACTCTTTAAGTACACTTAGCGCCTTTAAAGGGCACATGGTTATTCACCGCAAACAGATCATCTATAAAAATTAGAGGACACATTCATTATTGCTGGTATTTGAGGTTTACAAACTTAAAATATAGAAAATACATCTGAACTCCCTCGTCTGAATTGGGTGTTAATACATACACGCGTGATGTGAAGAAATGCTCAGAACCTTGTATTTTGCAGGTTGATGTCAAAGTATCTAGAGAACAAAACAACAGTAATAGTCACACAAAGGTCACACAGCAGCACATTCAGTTCACGTTTCAAATAGATAATGAGTCTAGTGATGATTTATGCACTTCAGAAGAGCACAGGTGACCTCACGACCTCTACCTACATCACTCATGTGGATAAACGTGAGTGTTTTGTGAGGCTCAGCGGGAGAGGACCTCGTAGACAGGATCCATAAAACAAACATGAATGAAGCTAAATACAACTCCTGCTATGTTTTTGATGTGGGAACAATGTTATTACATGGTTAAAAGCTTTACACACACAAAAAAGAAACTACAAACTAAAACTGTACTTAAATAGTATAAGCTGGAGGGCATTATAGACTGAAGAACATTGCTTATTTAACTAGTTTTAAATTGTTCAGCAGGATTTCACCAAACACTTCAACTGGCACGTGTTAGTTTCACAAATTATAAGATCAGCAGCTTCTTGTTTTATGCTTTGTGCTGATGTGGTATAAACCTGTGCGCGGCGTCGTACATATCCCTTTATCAACCGCACCAGACGTCAATAAAAACAAATGCCCCCGTTTTTAATCCAACACCAAAGAACAAACTCAAGTCACCGACATAAAACTGTGGAAAGCGTTGCCCATTTCCCTGAGGGCTGTTTCAAAATCATGTTCAGCAAGTTCGTTTTTGTTCAATATCTTTACAGTCTTCTGCTGCGTCAGAGGTGCCATAAAATGAAAAATGACACTTTCACTGTGAATTCATATCCTCACCTTCTGTTCGAAATGGTATAATTAATATCCCGACGACTTTACACTCATAAATAAAAGCCACACTTGTCATTTTTTATCAGGCTTAAACGTATCAGCTGTATCCAGGAGCTTTGTTGTCCAATACAGGTTGTGTTCTGTTTCATTTGGACACGTCTGAGAAATCTATCATGGCTTACACTGGAACCTCACAGCAAGAAGGTTCCCAGTTCGACTCCCGGTGCTTTAGGGCCCTTCTATTTGCCTGTTTCTCCCCGTGTCTGAGTGGGTTTGTCTCCTGCACTACGGGACTAATATTGTATCGCAGGGAAGAAACTGCGGTAATGAACGGCAATGAGCCTGAAATATGGCTTTTGGAGTGTATGTTTGGCATTAAATTAGCTTGTAAAAAACAATACATCTTAAAAATGTATCAGATTAAACATTAGAGACCCTCATCTGGTCCAAATGTGCTCTTAAAGGGTTTAGATGGCATAGATCTGAAGCACTTTCCACCTTCTAATGTCATCAAAAAGTGTCAGTTGAGATGTCACTGAGAAATAATGCTTTCTAATAAAACCCTGTACTTATAAAGTTTACTGATATTGATAATTAAACAATGTTGTGTACTACCTGATTTTTAAAGCTTTTTACATAACAGAGGCAAAGTAACTTAATGTACTAAACACTTGAAAATATTTGGTTTCACTTTAGTTTGTGATTTTGATGATTTTAAACAAGCATTTTGAAAAGCATTTGTTATTGTTTCTCTTCAAACTACTCTCTCTCTCACTTAAATCATAGATCAATAATAATAGAATCACCAATATACAATTCTGAGAGCTTCCGTACCTTCGTCAATGTGAGGCTTAACTCACTACAGTCCGTTTAGTTACAGAATCAACTTCTTGCTTTGATCTGGACCTTTGTCCGTCTTTCTTCTGTGCAGGATCATTTGTAAATCCCAGTGCATGCTGGGATAGCATGACAACATGTGCAGGAGCTCTGAAGGTAAAATACTCCAGGTAGGGCCAAGTTCAAGATCTGGAGATGGTCCTGTCCTCTGCTTTTACAGGCCAAAAGGTTGGTAAAAGGTATACTCTGGAGCAACTTATATGTGATATTATTTGTTATTTTCACACTGGCAACTGCATGTCACATGTCACCGACGCAGAAGAAGAATCTGCACTTCCTCTACCTCCGGCGTTTGTGGAGTTGTTTAGAAGTGACACAGAGGAAGAAGAATTCAATGGATTTAGTGATTTGGGGTAATACTGATGCTTTGATAAACTTGTTAGCATGTTCTTTATGCTATAGTTATCTGAATAACTGTTAATATGTTACGTTAACGTACCAGACACTTACCACAGTTCTGTCTGTGCCTCATGTAGCTGAAGGTTGCATTGCATTTCAAGATTTAATGTCTGATTTTGGTCTTGGATTTTAGAAAATACATTTCCCCAAAGGTTATTTTCTTCTCTATTATGCATTTTTTGGCTGGTGCCCCTATACTCTGGTGCAATTTACGGTACTTACATCACAACTAAAGTGTCTATTAGCTAAAATAAATAAATCGTACACTTTTGCTCTAATTTGAATCATGCTTCTATTTATCAAAAACAAACTGACATGTATTTTACACCTGACACACCTTAACTACAGTGCTTACATGCACTAAAAACTCTTTTCTTAGTCTTAGCCTTTACCCTGTACTTCATTACTTTGAAGTACCAGTCATAGAAAACTCCTGGAATCTGTATGAAGATGACTGAGGATGATTTGTGGAGACTGTGGAAGATCGACAGTGGCTTCAGGTATCTGGAAACTACTGGAAATTCTCTTTCCAGAGGCAGAGACTGAAAGATGAGACACTACACTTACATTTAGCTGGTTCTGGGCCAACTTTGACTTTGTAGCAAAAACCCTCACCGCAGCATTCTACTGTCTCCATCACGTAGCTGGAGAAAAGGACAGTTTTCTGCAGTGACATTTCTGTTTGGATTCCACATTTGTTTATCTGGTTTATGGTTATTATCTCTGTAATTACTGCGCCTGTGGCATGTGAAAAAGTGTTTTCTCTGTCAGCGCAAGTGAAATCATTTTGTCCCACTAAGCTTCAGACCATTATTCAACTCCGAAAACGGGATTGTTGTCAGTGGAAAACCATTTGAGCCAATCCCAAATAAATAATGATGACATTTGCGGATTATATTTGTGTATTTCTTTCAAAAACAGTGAATCCCACCTTCCATTTGGTTCGAGGGTTGGAAAATACAGTCTTCCAAATGTAAATAACGAGCAACAATGAGCAAGAAAAATCACAGTGTCAGTCACATAAAGAATGTTATAAAACATGTGTCAAACCTTGAATAATCTTTCCAGCCTCGTGCAGGGAAACGGAACTAATGTATTCTAGAGCTGAAGGCTGAGGCAGACTTTTGACAACACTGTTATAGCTTTATTATTTTGCATTTTATTGATGGTTTTCAGTCCTTCATCAGTCTGTTCTCAGAGCGCCCGAACCTTCAGATGCATATTAATACTGCGAGGTGCATCAGGAGCAGTAGTGGGCCAAAACTGCAGGAGTATGAGTGGGATTTACGTTTAATAATGACATAAGAGTAAGAGGTTTGTGATCTGGTCCCTATAAAGATGTTTTCTTGAGTACCTTTGTGAAGAAAATGCTCCGTTATGAGTAGTTTAAGTCATCACAGTTTTACTCCTACTTGATTTACTATCTTTTTCCTTTAGATTTGGTTGCCCGAAGGCTTTATTAGACAGGAAATTAAAGTGTGAAACGGGGGATGAGAGAGAAGAGAGGACATGCAGTAAATAGTCTGGAGCCTGGATTTGAACTCACAACACTGCGACTTACTTTGACTTGAATAATATATTTGACAATAACAGTACTCTTACAGTTTTGATTTCTCTTCCCGCTGTGAGGAAGTCGACAAGTGACAAAAGTTTGATGTTGTTTGTTATTCGAACGATACAGACTCGAAAACACATATCAAATACTCTTTTCTTACTCAAATAGTATAATTTCAAATCATAATGCCAAAAAAGAATGTACATTTCCGATTTTCATCAATAATACACTTGATTCGCAAATATCGTCTACATAGGATCCTTCAATTTCCATATTTCAACCTATAGTTGGTTTAAAAATGGTTCAAATGTATTTAAGTCTCAATATGTACAATATAAATCAGTCTAGTCAATTAATCATAACCATAATCGCCTATGAGTCGACTACTAAAAAACTAGTTGTTTGTGTTTCTTGCACCGCTCTTTCAAATATGATGAGGTCAGATTTTGTTTAATATTTACAGCTTTAACTTTCCTGTTAACATTAACTTCAAATTATAAATCAAATGTTTCATCCAGACCAGAAAGTTACTTTTATTTCCCTCTGGGAGAGTATCTTGCCCAATAAACGGAATAAACTGACTATTTCGGAAATCCAACCACTGAAAAGCTGCTGGACCAGACTGTGTCACTCCCGCCACCTTAAGACACTGCGCAGGCAAGCTGGCCCCTGTCTTCACTGGCCTTTTTAACACCTCCCTGGAGTCATGCCATGTCCCAGCCTGCTTCAAGTCATCCACCATCGTCCCTGTTCTCAAGAAGCCCCGGATCACTGGACTTAATGACTACAGACCTGTGGCGCTGACGTCTGTAGTCATGAAGTCATTTGAGCGCCTGGTCCTCCCCCACCTCAAGTCCTTCACCTCCCTCCTGCTGGACCCCCTGCTGGAGCCCCTGCTGGAGCCCCTGCAATTCGCCAACAGAGCAAACAGGTCTGTGGACGACTCCATCAACCTGGCACTACACTTCACCCTGCAGCATCTGGACTCCCCGGGAACCTATGCCAGGATCCTGTTTGTGGACTTCAGCTCTGCATCAACACCATCCTCACAAGCTCTCCCAGCCCCATCTGCCTGACTCCACCTGCAGGGGGAGCACTAACGCTCTGCTGAGAAGGTGATCGACTGCAGACTTCCATCTCTGCAGGACCTGCACGTCTCCAGGGCTCCAGTTAGCTGTTTTTATCAGGCAAAAATAGTAGGTGATTCGCTCTGTAGTGAAGGCGGTTCAGGCACTAAAATGATCTTAATAAGACGTTAGTGAACGTGTAGGAACTTTAAAAACATGAATGAGGAACATTTCTCTTTCTTCAAACAAAACCTAAAAAAAAATGGTTGTCTTTCATAAACTCCTGTTAAATAAACAAATATAAAATACAATTGTAAATGCGTTTAGACCAGTCTCTGATCTCACTCACATGTAAGGGTTTTTATTTATTCAAAACTTCTGTGGCTAATCCCAGTTTATCCTTTGAAATCACACACTGCACTGCACTGTGTTCTACTGCACTTTTGCCTCCAGTTGGCTTTTGTTTTGTCTGCAAACTTTTAAAGGGACTTGTATAGGTGCCAGTGTGTGCCATCTGCAGACATGAGGCATGAGCACTGAGGGCGGTGGGGCAGAGGAGGAGCCTGAGGAGGAGCCTGGCACAGACCGGGTTTAGCTCCACTGCTGTGGCTGAAGCTTCACTGGGACCAACACTGGAGGCGGACACAGCTGCCATTCTGCCCCGGGGCAAAGAGCGTCACCCAGCACTGCAGCCGAGCACAGCCAGAAAGTCCATTATTTAAGCTGGACTCTGAGCGTGTCGCAGTGTGACAACTTCTGACTGGGTATTTCTGACAGTTTGGAAGTTATGTAACCTGTTTCTCAGGAAAATATTATCAACATTTTCAAGGCTTCTACTGTGAGAAAAACTATGTACAATATGCAATGTATAATTATGATAATGGCATGGCAATTATTCACAGTAACAAATGAATTCTACTTATTTTAAAGTAAATTTCTAATTCATTTTTGCCATAGAGATTTAGAAGTTAGAAGTTGAAAGAAATGGCGGAGGCTTAGGAGCTGTGGTAACTAATAATGTGCACAACATACTATTTCATGCCACTCTGGCTTTTCCCTCTCTACGAACTGGCCTTTGGGCTCCATCTGCTGGCTGCAGAGGGACCTACATCTGCGTGATCATTATTAGTTATAGTTAAAACTCTTTCTGTGTGTCATTTTTCCTGTTTGCCTCACACAGGAGTTTGTTTTGATCCTCTCGTGCGTCTCGGCGTGGCTCACTTCATGGTCACTTTCTGGTTTTGTTCCACTCTCTGGTTCGTTCACATTTCAGACAAATTGCACCACAGTTTGTTCCAATCAGACTGAGACCGACCTTTCCATCTGGACCAGAGTTCGGACCAGAGTTCGATGCGCGTTCACACTCACCCAAACAAACAGAACAGGCAAACGAATCCTGATTCTAATCAAAAGCGTATTGTGTATGCACCCTTACTCACAGTGGGAAGAGAAACCAACAATTCTACTTGAGTAGAATAAAATACAACTCAAGTAGAAATAAAAGTATGGTGTCTGAAAACTGCAATTTCTTTGAAAAGTTATCCAAAATGCAGCTGAATAGATGTAACAGAGTTCTCTGCTTCCAAGGCTAATCCCTCTGTCACTTTAGATATTTCCTCTAAAAACTACAATTATCTTCCAGAAGTTACTTTATAGTTTTAAACTAAGGAAAGAGTGGAAAATGAACTTGAGCAGGTTTTAATAATTCATGTTTAGGGACAGACTCCAGCAGACAAACCTAATCCTCGGGCGCAAACTGTGCACAAATGTTACACCTTTAATATAGTTCATGTCAATCTGGAAAACGTGAGACAAAAACAGAATTTCATCACATTCTGCCAGAGATAATGAGGCTCCACAGAGACAGACAGGTGACAACACCAAGCCATGTTACAGTTATTGAATAAATGCAAGATCAGGTTTGAGGCAATACTATCTCCTTGGAGACAAGCAAATCTGGACCACCGTCTGAAAAATTATGCTCCTTTGAATCAAACTTGAGCTTGGATGTAATAGTAAACTTTGCAACACAGCTTTAGATGCCTGAGCCCAGTTAAAATCCACACTATCCCAAAAAAATGTTGTGAGCTGACCCTAACCTCCAGCTCAGACTGCAGTGTAACTGTGGTGCTGCGGCTGCAGGAATTCTAAAGCATTTAAAGCACTGAGAGTTCAGACCGCCCTCGGAGCTCTGCAGAGGTCGAGGAGGTGGCGGAGGTGCCTGGATTCATTTCGTTGAGAGTTTAGTTTCGGGGGATGTCACAGCCCTTAGCTCAGGCATAAGGATTCCTTCCTGATTTAGAGGATTTAACAAGGCAATGGTTGTACGATGCTATAGCAGTAGTCTTCAAAGAGGGAAGGAATCATTTGGCTGAAATCCATGAATATAAAGAGTTAATTATCACGTGAACATGCTAAAGCACGTTTTTTGAAACTGCATACATGCAGAACACCATGCACTCTTTTCTCTACAGTTGCTTTTTTCCTTTGGGGATCAAGTGCTGAAGAACATGCATTAAATGAGGATTATCGCACTTGGGCTAAACCTACACATCTACTATACTCTGTAATGTCTTTCAAAAACTATTCTATATTCCAGTGTGTAACAACTATAATATAACTTGTTCTAAAATATATCCAAATAAGCCCGTTTTCCCCTCACTTATGCTGCTGATGAAGCTTGGCTTAACCCACTGGGCATTAATGCGCGGGAAGCTTGTTTCTTCTTCTCCCACAGCTGCTCAGTCTGTGTCCATGTTCAGAGGCCCGTTCATGCTCTGCTCTCTAACATGAGCTTTTAGAACCAGAGCGGACAGCAGCTTCTTTTAGAGCTCTGCACATGTGCTCTGAGAACCACTAAGCCTCAAACTGAGCTGAATAAACCTGTGGGAGACAAAGATGTTTACAGCTTTTGCGCTAACTGAGCATGTGCTTTATTATTTGTTTGTAGCTGAGGCTCTGTTCATGATTGTAATTATTAGAGGTTAGTTATAAAAACAGTCATTCAACACCATAGAGTCCTGTGTAATGAATAAGTCAATGAAGTAATCTTATCCAATCAGCATCCATCTCAGGTATGGAAGTTTAGCTTGGTAGGCCCTTCACTTGGGAGGCGGGGGTCCACAGCCCCACTTTGCATATAAGAAATGTCTTTTTTTCCCTTTGTTTTATCCACTAAATACTGAACACCCCAAGTCAGCTGGCCCATCCATAAAAGTCACCGCACTCTAGTGCTATATTCCCTTTTAAAGAACAGGTTCCATACAAATTAGGGATGGGAGTATCGATACACAAGTACTGATATATTGATAGACGTCATTTTCTGGGTATCGATCTCATGAATGAAATATCAAAACTGCTTTAACGTGTTTTTTTTTATACAGTATCTCAGTAAAAAAGTAACGTAACAAGCTACTTGTGGACTTTGTGGACTGGTGTCAGCGGAACCACCACCTCATCAACGCGGAAGACCAAGGAGTTTTTGTTTATAGGAGATCTTCTACTGAGAGTGATTTTCAAACTTCCTATAAGTGATCTGTTCTTTTCTTCTGTATCTACCTCTGTATCTACCTGCGTTGCATAAATGAAATTTCCCCATGTGGGACAATAAAGGAATATCTTATCTTATCTTACTTTAAAAAGTAACGCTACCCAACACTGAGGCTATCGAGGATCATAAAACAAGGCAACTCAACGCACGCAAACATGAAGACACAACCAATACAATATTTTTTGCAGTAAAAATGGAAAAATAAATGTTGTACAGCCCAGCTAATTATCGGGAACAACAGATTTGACGCACCCAGCAGATGTTGTCCTCTGTTTGTGCTGTGCATGGGTTTTCCCTTGTTTATTGCTTTTCGGGCGTGTTTCAGTGATGCACACCCAAAACAATTACCTCCAATCACGCTGAGTAGGAGAAGGGGCAGAGGATGTCCCACTAACAAGGCACTTCAGAGCGGAAAAGCCTGCACATGGCTAATGCTCAGATATATGCTCTCATTACTCATTCATGAAGACCATTTTCCAAAAGCAGGAGTGGAACCTAACCTAAGTTTAAGTATATGTGGAAGAGCTGGGGTGTTTTTAACTGCTACTATTTTTAGTGTTGTAGAGGAATAAAAATATTCTTCTGTGGAAAAGAGGTGATGTACGTTGGAAAGTTTTATGTTGTTGGGGAGAAAATGGAAGAAAACATGTAACTTTTCCTATTAAGAGCTTGAGTTAACGGTTTCCCTCATCATTAACTCGAGGGTTCAAAAGCATTGTATTTCCATTTTGGGACAAATAATGAGATCAGCTTGCTATATATGATGTAACCTCAAACTGTAAGCTGGTTTGTCGCAAGATTTGTATTTATAAACTCACAAGAATCCCTCTTGCACGGCTCCAGGCTGATCAAGTCCTCACATGTTGGTTGCAGAGCAGAAATCTTTTTATCTTTAACTAAACAAAATACTGTGTTACTACGTGAGAATGCTGCACCTCAATTTTGCCAAAAACTATATTGTTTTAATATCGAAGTAGACAATTGGCTGCTGTGATTAGCTAAAAGTCTATGAACTGCAGATTCCCTGGTGAACACTGACTCCGGTCCTTGGAACGTGCTTGAAATAGTGCTGCCCGGTGGTGGATTGGTTAAGTCACAGCACACATGTAAGGCTCCAAGTGCAGCCGGACGCAGTGTCGTGAGTTTGAATCCTGACTCCGACGATTTACTGTATGTCTTCCCCTCTCTCTCATCCCCATTTCACCTTGTCTTCTCCTGTCTACTAAAGCTTACGGACAAGTCTATCTTTGCAGGACAACGCAACCATCTGGTCTAGTTTACTCATGGACTGCAGTGCTCCGGAGTTAGTGTCACAGACAATCTGCAAGTGCTGGAGTCAGTGTGTGAACCAGGCGCTAGGCAGAGCTGCAGCCCCTTCTTTCCCTGAATGATATTGATGGAAGTCCTCCCAAATTGATATTGGATAGAACTCGATTCAGGGTGCTACACATACAAGCACATACATAGACATCAATCTGGAGTTTGTTCGATTTCCTAAAACGCTGTTTGAACTATTTTTGGACACCAAGCGTTGATCTTTTAATTAAACCATGAGTTTTATATAATGTCAAATTTTCCCGCAACAATTAAACAATTTATTTTTCTGACTCCTGATGGCACCCATAGTGAGAGTCATAACAGCAGCTCCTTGTTACAACATTGAAATGCTTCTAGGTAAAATATGAAAGCTGGTGAAGTTGTACAGACATTATTTTGGTAAAATTACTTTTGTTTTATTCATAGTGTGGGGAATTCAGCCCCCAAACCCTCTCATAGAAGTGCAGTATATCGGCCTAATTCACTCAAAAAGTAACCGCTCTGCTCCACATGCACAGATCCTTTCTTCAGTCGTCGCTTTCAACTTGGCAGAAGCTCTAGATCTTGAGCCAAAATGTCGTAAACACCACACAGCAAACCACCAAAACGCCCCACACAGTATAGGAAAGGAACCTGGGACCGTCTTGTTGTGAGGAGAGATTTCTATGCCGTGTCTGATTACTGCTGATGGTGACGTCTGCAGAGAAGAGGGTTAGAAGGAGGCAGATGTTAGATGTATCAATCCCTAAAGGAAACAGCCAAAAGGATCTGAGGAAATTATCAGTTTAATTTTAACAGATTATTTATCTTATGTTTTATGTTTTAATAAAAGTGAGCATTAGCTGTGAACGACAGCGAGCTAGCCAACGTGCTACTGCTACTACACAGCCCATTGGAACCCCGTTGAAAACCATTATCTTTTTTTAGATTAGATTTTTTTTTGTTTACGAGTATTTTCCAATCAAATAAATTCACGTGCCTTTATAATATCGACCTTGAGCATTTGCAAGTCAATATCAAGGTCAAGGTCACATTTCAAAACCGAAAAAATGCCCCCAAAACTGGAACAGTGTCAATAAAACACACGAGGAAGGAAGTAAGAGCACATACATACAAAACCACTTGGGATGTTGTCAAAAAATTCAAATTCTAACTCTGCAGAGAATATGTTGCTCCACATATAACCACAAGATTACATTTACTGCCAGTGGTGCATCTTTTAACATTTATCTTGTAACACGCGGCTCTCTTTCCCTTGTCGCTATAAAAGTCTCTCATGTTCACAACCCGCAATACCATCTGCTCTGCTGCGTTCAAAGTCCTCGGGAAAAAAACAGCGTTCCCGATTGTATTTCCCCCGCTTTAGTTTGCAACCTCAGATGTGCACGTCGCTTTGAACGCCGTCCCCGTTGGTGAGTCTTCCATATTCACTTTGCTTTGTGCGCTCTAAACAAGACTCGTGCATGCTGTGTGGCTGTGTGCGGGCTTTATTTCAACATCGTAGGGACGACAAATCACAAATGTATTTTTAGTCTCGTTGCTTATACACATGTGTTAAGTTATAGGCCTGTTATAGAAGTCAAGTGTTGTGAAATGTGTGCACTAAAACAATTTGAATGTTGGCTTTAATTAAATGTGTAATGTAATGTAATTTAAATGTATTTTACTATTTCAAAGGGCGTGTGGCAGGTTTTTATGCTTTCCTAGTTTTGACTGTGTTTGGTGTGTTTAGACCTGTAAATATAAATGATAGTTTTGTACCAAGCGAGAGGAAAAAAATCTGAAAACTCTGTAGAAAGTGACAGGAAGTGACTGCACACCCGGGACACTCAAATGTATGCATCATTTACATAAACGGGTTAACCCTAACACATTTTATTACCCTCAAAAAAGTAATTACAAAAAAATTGTTTTCTCGTATTTTTTTGTTTGTCAAATAACCTAGAAAATATTGTGACATTAAATGAGTTTTGGCTCAGTGGGTTGATGGGTAGTTTCCTAGTGTGATGTCATCAATTATAAACAGGAAATAAAATAATAAACCTAAAAAATTTCTTAGCAAAATGTAATATATATTTATCTTAGCTGGACTGCACTTTAATATTTTATGTTATTTAAACCTTTAAAGATTTTAAGTAAATTAACTTAAAATCAATTGCTTTTGACAAACTCAAAGCATCTTCACCCGTCTTTGTAAGTGAAAAATACATATGATACTACTACTCATTTCCTTATGGAGTGTTTTTGTACATGCTGGGAATCTTAGGTCACATCACTTGCAGAGTTTGGGGGTAACGTGTAAGCTGGTAACGCGTACTCAAATAACCTTTTTAGAGTTATGTTTAATGTAACGCATCAGTTTTGTGCACCAATCTAGTACTCCCTAAGTTACTTTTTCAAATCAGTAACAGATTAGTTTTGGTTTGGTCTCATCTCCTCAGCACAATCCCAGAGCCAGGTTTGTTTCCCAGCTGCAGAGTAGAGAGTGAGAGAGCGTCTTGAGCATCTGCGTCACTAGTGACTGGGAGTCTGGTCCTCACGTCAAAGAGAAATAAACTTTCAGCTGCACGTTTTGAAAAACTCCTTCATCATAATCACTATTTAGTATCTGAGGAGTAAATGTAGTGTAACAGCGATGTGATGGGTTTGATTTAACTGAATTACAGTGCTAAAACAAGTGTGTTCTGTTGTTGTGAGTCAGTGCTCTTGCTAATCCACTATTGCTTGAGGACAGGCCGACACGTGCTTATTGTATTGTAGTAATCTGTCAACATAAAAGATAGATAGCTCAGTCTAACGCATTTACTTTACCTGTGTATTGATATTTTAATGATTATGTTACTGCAAACGATACAGGTTAAATTATAATGTTAATGATCGGTACCACAAGAGTACTCTAACACGTTACTTTTATAACACAGTAGCGCAGTGACGTAACTCATTGGTTTTCCAGGGCAGTAGCGAGGTAAAGTAACAAGTTACTTTTAAAATAAATGCTACCCAACACTGTTCACTATATTATTATAAAAATACACTTTAATGCATCAGTGCAAAGGGTTAAACTTAAGTAAAAGCCAAGTTAAAGCTGCTCCTGCCAATAATCTACACTTAATCCTCAATCACTCTTAACCTCTGTAGATTGTCTTTCTCACAGGTTGTAATATTGTGTTTATTGTTCAATTTAAAACTGAGAAATTGTGATTGTATTGAACATAGAGACACATTCATAATAACGAGTAGGAACATTGTGACGCTGTGATCAGCGCATTAAACCTGACTGAGGCTGTGGAGCTGAAGGATGGAGTGCTTCATAATCATTTACAACACGCTGCTCCCGATTGCACCAGGGACTTTGGGAACCTTTCAGAAGGAGATCGTTTTAGCTGTGCGGGAACCTCTGGACCGCCCGTTACAGCGTTTTACAGGTTTGTAGAAGTGTCCAACCTGTTCTTGCGCTCACAAAGAATACGCAGCTCTCTGACCAAACTAGTGCTGAATTGGAAAGCAAGTGTTTCGGGAAGAACCTTTTCTCCTCGCTTTTTTCCTCATGTAACCAGGTGGAAAAGGGAAGGTTGATTTTCTGAAAACCTCAAATTGGCTTAATATGAAATGGGCTTTTGAGACACTTTACAAGTTTGTGGATTATGCATTTCTACAGATGGTGGGATGTCTAAGTTTAGTCACAGCTGTGTTGGGCCAGACTGCTGGAGGTGTAGCTGCCATTCTGCCATCTCTCACACACATCGCTCTGCAGTATCACTTCCATGTCACTTCACTATACTTACAGTGCGCCATTGATTCAATAGGATACGCAATTTGAATAAAACAACTTTTCTAATACATTTCTCTGCGATTTCAATTTCAAGCACAACTGATTCAAGTCGAGTCACAACTTTACAGTCTTAACAGACATAGTTGACCTGGAGTTACCTCTAAAAAGTAAATGGTTAGTTCTGCTGATGTTAAAATACTGCTGGAGATGCTAGCATTGCAGTAGCATTTAGCTCACATCTGTAGTTAGTTTTTTTGTTGAAATTTGCGCCGTTTGACCGTTTTGTTCGTATCCATGTCGTTTTGTCTGTATTTGGTCCAAAAGAACTCCTAAATTTGATGTTTGCTCTTGTAGTTGTTGAACGGTGGGTGAAATTAACGAATTGTTTCCCCCACAGCGCTCCATAAGTGGGCGTTTCCTTGTATAGATACGTCTAAAGCTATACCATAAGCAAGAAAGTTACGCAGTGCCCCTTTAAGCCACCAGTCCCTCCAGGTCCTGCAGTAAATCCTCGGTCAGAGCCTCATATCAGAGACTGCAGTGGCCAAGCTCGGCTAATCTCCAACCGCTGTAAACACCGAGCGACAGACGGCGTCCTGCCATACACTCAGAACAATCAGGATCACTCAACTCCGCACCGCAAATCTACACCGCAGAATTATTAATATGACGGGAAAATCTCAAGCATGTGTTTCATTCACTCAGTATTAATGCAATAACAGTGATTTAGAACATGGTCTGTCACTTCGATGTTTGCACAAAATACAAGAGATGAATGATGATAGTGACAGTTCAGTCGGATCATCAGATCTCCTGGTGCTGTAGTGTTGGACTCACAAACAGTACATTTATTCACTCAGGCAGTGAAACAGTTTAAAGCTTTGACTTATTTATCTATGCAGCGTAATTTTCTAATACATGAAAGATATACAGAAAGATTGATATACGTGAAAGATTACACGTGGATATACCGTGTAATACTGTATTCATGTAATGTAATGTGATTTAGATTGTTCCCTGCCAACATACAGGTGGACAATGTGTCCAAAGTTCATGTCAATGAGAAAATAACAGCTCAAAATCAAGTGAGAAGAAGAAAAACGTACAAACTCTCACCCCATTGTTCATCACTTTGCTTTGTGTGGTTGCAATAATTCACCAGAGTTACATTTGACAATGATCTTAATGCTATATTAATTGCCAGGGGAAAGAGGCTCTCATGTTCTGTTTTGTACATTTGACATAAAAGCAAATTCATTTATGACACTGTATTTTTAACAAAAAATAATCAACTGTTATAAATATGCCTGTTGAAATATCAGTTAGTTTCTCTGTTTAAAGACGTTTGTGGTGTATAATGTTCAGCAAAAGGGTCTGTAACTATCTGTAACTGTCTGTAACATTCAAAAACCAACAATATGATATAATCTCTTATTAGGTAAACAAATATTATGGTCAAATTTGTTTGCAAATTGTTCTTAACAGCGCTTATATCACTTAGTGGTTTTCATTTGAACAAAACCACCTTATTTTTTCACAATTTATAACATTAATATTGAGGCTAATCCCGATTTCTCCACTGAAATCACATTACGTTCCGCTTCACTTTCCCTCCATTACATAATTTAGAATGTACTTGTTTTACAGGCTCTATGATATAACAGCGACCTCGTCCTCTAAACTAACGTGCAACTAAAACCCAGAGCTCCAGTGATGAGTTTGAGCAGCAGGAAATGTGACGACTGAAGCGTTTGAAGACTTCCCACTCGTGTCAGGTCTAATCATGGACTGATAAAAATACACATTTGTCATTCACAGAAACATTTAAACGCAGATCACGCAACAACATACGCTCTATAATACTGCGTTTGCTTTACGCTGCCAAACATGTGCTTAAATAAGACACATTAAAGATTAGTTCTGCTATTTAGGCATAAACAATACGTCCATCAACCAAAAACGTATTTATCTTTATGTCGGTGTAATCCCTCATTCGTCCAGGCGTGTTCCATAGTAGAAAAAAGCTTCAATTGTAGTCATCTGGACTCAGTTAGAAAAAATAGACGTTTCGACTCTCATCCAAGAGTCATTGTCAATAAAAGAATTTAGATCGAGAACTCCGATATTAATACTGTTCTGTGGTAAGACCCGCCCATTGGGAGGAGCCTTCCTGCAGTAGAAAGAGTTGTTTGTTTCAACAGAAACTCCCCCCTTGTATCTACCGAGCTAGCCTATTCAGAATTTTAATGGCCTATTAGAATCCTCTTTGTCTTTGTGAGATCCTGGCTCACCCACCCTGAGTACCTGATTAGCATCTAAATGCCCTGGTCCTGGTCCTCTACCTTTCCAGGGGTTCAGTATACCATTATAGATACCAGGAAGATTGAATCTTAGCCCTCCATTTCTGTTTAAAGAAGGTCTTTCTTTTTTAACAAAAATAGCTTCCTTGACTCCTCTTTCAAACCATCTTTTCTCCCTGCTTAAAACCTTCACCTCACCGTCTTCAAACGAGTGATTAGAGGCTTCAAGATGGAGATGCACGGCACTCTGAGGTCCTGAACTTGTATTTCTTCTGTGCTGATAGAGCCTCTTGTGTAGAGGCTGTTTCGTCTCACCTATGTACCGTTCTTTACAGCTTTCTTCACTGCATTGGATCGAATAAACTACATTGCTCTGTTTTTGAGTCGGCAACTTGTCCTTAGGGTGAACCAGTTTTTGTCTTAAAGTGTTTCCTGGTTTAAAATAAACAGGGACTTCGTGTTGTCTAAAAATTCTCCTCACTGCTGCTACTGCATCAGAGGTCGGGATGCAGGTGAACAGGGACACAACATCATATGAAACCATGAGGTCATCTGGGTCCAGTTGGAAATGTTTCACTTTATCCACAAAGTTGTGCGTGTTTTCCACATGATGTTCCGAATTCCCCACAAGCAGAGCCAATATTGGCTCTGCTTGTGGGGAGCAGTGAGGATCAGACTGCAGGAAGACACCACCCTACAGGAAAGGACCAAACTGACACCTGAACACATATGTAAACTGTTGGACATCTGTCTGAACACCACGTACTTTCAATTCCGG
Organism: Eucyclogobius newberryi; assembly: GCF_026437365.1. Lineage (NCBI taxonomy): Eukaryota > Metazoa > Chordata > Actinopteri > Gobiiformes > Gobiidae > Eucyclogobius > Eucyclogobius newberryi. The sequence continues at coordinate 15,122,677 of NW_027315801.1, read as the reverse complement.
GGACAATTTTACAGACAGATTCATGGCTGTGCCATGGGCTCGCCCGTCTCTCCCATAGTGGCCAACCTGTACATGGAGCACTTTGAGAAGAAGGCACTGTCCTCATTCTCAGGCATAGCCCCAAAACTGTGGCTCCGCTATGTCGATGATACTTTTGTAACAATCAAGAAACAAGAGCTGGAAACCTTCTCTGATCACATCAATGCTGTGGACCCACATATTAGGTTTACAAGAGAAGACGCTAAGGAGAATCGCTTGGCCTTTCTTGATTGTTCCACGATCAGAGGAGAGGACGGAAAACTCCAAATAGAAGTATATAGGAAACCTACACACACGGACCAGTATCTGCTCTTTGGTTCCAACCACCCACTACAGCACAAGCTGGATGTGATCAGAACCTTCCAACACAGAGCTCAAGGTGTGCCCACCAGCTCAGAGGGCAAGAAGAAAGAGGAAAAACATGTCCGAAATGCCCTCTCAGCCTGTGGTTACCCCGCTTGGGCTCTCAACAGAGTGAAGAGAACCAAGAAGCAGGACAAAAGGGAAACTGAACAGAAAAGGAAGGGTGTTTCTATCCCTTATGTGTCTGGCCTGTCGGAAAAACTGCAGAGAATTTTTAGACAACACGAAGTCCCTGTTTATTTTAAACCAGGAAACACTTTAAGACAAAAACTGGTTCACCCTAAGGACAAGTTGCCGACTCAAAAACAGAGCAATGTAGTTTATTCGATCCAATGCAGTGAAGAAAGCTGTAAAGAACGTTACATAGGTGAGACAAAACAGCCTCTACACAAGAGGCTTTATCAGCACAGAAGAAATACTAGTTCAGGACCACAGAGTGCCGTGCATCTCCATCTTGAAGCCTCTAATCACTCGTTTGAAGACGGTGAGGTGAAGGTTTTAAGCAGGGAAAAAAGATGGTTTGAAAGAGGAGTCAAGGAAGCTATTTTTGTTAAAAAAGAAAGACCTTCTTTAAACAGAAATGGAGGGCTAAGATTCAATCTTCCTGGTATCTATAATGGTATACTGAACCCCTGGAAAGGTAGAGGACCAGGACCAGGACATTTAGATGCTAATCAGGTACTCAGGGTGGTTGAGCCAGGGTCTCACAAAGACAAAGAGGATTCTAATAGGCCATTAAAATTCTGAATAGGCTAGCTCGGTAGATACAAGGGGGGAGTTTCTGTTGAAACTAACAACTCTTTCTACTTCAGGAAGGCTCCTCCCAATGGGCGGGTCTTACCACAGAACAGTATTAATATCGGAGTTCTCGATCTAAATTCTTTTATTGACAATGACTCTTGGATGAGAGTCGAAACGTCTATTTTTTCTAACTGAGTCCAGATGACTACAACTGAAGCTTTTTTCTACTATTTATCTTTATCTGGAACGTTGTTGATCACGCAGACACAGTGGAATCTTCATAATGTAAATATGTACATTTTTACTCACATTTTGCAGTACTGAAATAGTCAATATGTTTTTCCCGGCCCAGTTAGAGTCTATCCAGGAATTTACACTTTTAACATATGCATAAAACAAACAGAATGGGGAAAATAAAAATAGCAAACGCTGTAAGAGTTGTAGCGGGTTGTCCCCGTAGACGAGTTGAGGAAATAAAAAAGTCTTTCTGAACATAAGTGCGCGAGCATTATTACGCATGCATATTCTGAGTGCGTGTACTTGATGTAAAGAGATCACAGATGTGATAATTAAAAATAAACTATAGCTTCTGAATCTGATCCAAGCGGGAAAAGGCTTGAACTATGTATAGATAAAATGTAAGCGCATTGTTGTACGTAATGATTAAACATTACTATATGCACGGGCTGTGTTTTATTTAGTCGTCTCTTGAGTTTCATTCTCTCGTCTTGTGAATCTTATAGTCAGAAACAGTGGACTGAAATGAATGATGTAAAACTTCAGTTCCAGGTTATCAAATCAAATCAAATCAATTTATTTTTGTAAGGCCCAAAATCACAACAACAGTTGCCTCTGAGGGCCACAGGGAGAAATGAATCAACAATGTCTGTGGTGGCGATGGAGTCAGACAATGTCTGTGGTGGCGAGGGACGATGTCCCAGGGTCCTCTGTCCTTAGACTCTCCTTCTCGGCCAGGAAAAACTACAAAAAAAACCTCTTTGGGAAAAAAGCGTAGAAACCTGGAGGAGTTCCAGTGAAGGAGAGATCCGACTCTCACAGACGGACACGAGGAGACTGGAGCTGGACCCACTCTTCAGGCAGAAGAGGGACCGTCTGAGTCGAGCTGGACCCACTCTTCAGGCAGATGAGGCCAAGCGTTCATAGCGACGTCGCTATGAACGCTTGGCCGCCACAAGCCAGTTATCCCTGTGGTAACTTTTCTGACACCTCCTGCTGGATTTTCAAGGTTATGTTTTTGTCGTTTTAGCCAGCATGCTTCTACGTCTCGAGGGATTGTCCGGTTTGCCTTGAATAATTGTCCTTTTTTCACAGATTTACATACTCAACTTATCAAACATATAACCCCCATTGGCAAAAAATAAACACACACACACAGAAAAACACAAGACACATTATTTAACACATTAATTTGATATGATGCCGTGTATAGAGAGGTACAAATGCAGTTGTGTTCAAGTTTGCCGGCTTAAACAACACTTCGACCTCGGAACCTGGAATTTGAGTTCATTTCAAACTGTCTGCAGTGGTCCCAACGTATTCCTCACTCTCCTAACGCATTCAGAGCATCCTAATTGGTGAAATTTTATGAATGAGGCTGAGCGCAATCGTTTTTAGTGGGATTACGGTAGTTCAGTTCAGTTTATTTATTAAAAGACTGGCGAGTCCTCAAATACAAGGCGTATTTGAAGCTGTGCTGTGCATTGCATATGTTAAATAGGCCCACAGACCATCAGGCTCCTCAGGTGAAATGAGGCAGTTTGATTTTTATGTTCTAGTTGAGGCTCCTTCACCTGATTTTCTCATAAAATAGTTCTTGCTTTGCCTGGAAGCTTCCACAGTGTGATATAAACTCATCTATCTTTCATTTATCTAGTTAAAGGAGTTTTTATGGCCTCAAAAGTACGTGGTTAGATGCTGTACTGGAAAAAAGGGGTGGCGATCATGAAGTGAATGCAAAAATCTGTATAAATCAATCTGTGGAATTATCTCTACCTTTGCCACATCTGCTGCCCATGACCAACCGCGACCACAAAAATGGTCAAACTGCTTGATAAACTCCCAAATAGATATGTGCTTTTAACGTTTTAGTCAAATGTGTAGTCATTGTAGACTTTAAAACGGGATCAAAGTCACGTTGACCACCCGTCGAGCACCTTTACTCGCTCCTGTAGCATCCGCATGTATTATTCACAGAGGACGTGTGAAATGGCTCCTCTCCCCTCTGCCCTCTCAAGTGTCCGTGGTGGATTGCAGCGCGGCTCAGTCTAAATGAACAGCAGCGCTCAGGTCCATAAAGCCTGACTCAAAACAATTAGTGCTTTGTTTTTCCCGTATCGCTGCCTCCTCCAGGACCAGGAGAGCGAGCGCAGACAGGCAATAACCAGCTGACATTTACCCAGCCACTGTCTCCATCAGCCAGGCAATTACAGAGGCCCAGCGCTGAAATATGTGGTGCATAAAAACCCAGAGGAAACAGGCTAAGGCGGGTGCAATGGCAGGATGATGTGGCTCGGAACTAATTAGAATGGTTTATGTTTTTAATGTGCTGGTAGTAAAATTATTCTGTGTTTGTGATTTACCGACAGAGAGGGCATACTTTAAATGCATGAGAAAATGGGAGTCAAGACAATTTGTACTTCAGATTTTTATCCCAGTTTACCTAGCAACCACATACACTGGACCAAAATATCGGTAAAAACACCTTTGTTTCGTTGAATGTAGGTTTAAAGGGTCGTGAAGTGGGTTTCTTGTAAATTGTGGTCGCTCTATAGTGATGTCGTAAATGTGTTTTATAACTCTGCTCAACAATTTTACATGTTTTTTTTTAAAACTTTTCTTGATTCTTGACCATCGATTGGTGAAACATGATCAGGTATTATCCCACAAAATAAAGCAAATCATAAAAACTTGAGTCCAGCTCCTAGTTTTGTCCTGTCCAGTTTCCCGCTTGGTGACAGGCTCTAAACATACTGTCCATTACATAAAACACATTTAAATTCCCAGCATGAATCATCGCCGCTATTAGACGGGCCCGGCCTTCTCATTATCCTTTTATTTCAGTGGGAATCGTTTTATCTCCGCCGCGTAGTAACATTCACAGCAGGTCGTCCCTCCTTATAACAGCTCACTCCAAAACCGACAACATTATTATTAAAATGTCCAATATTTACCCAGGATGCGGGAATGACGGCGTGTCTCAGCGGAGAGTGGAGAAAAATGGAGCGAGGATTGAGGAAAAGCTTTTTGGGATAAACTCTTTGCTGTTTTGACTGAACTGGGTCTTGGCTTGAAGGAAACTATAATAACGCTCATCTGTGGGATAACGGCAAAGGGACCAGACAGGCAAAATATTAAAGGGGTTTGTCTCATGAATACATTTCTGCTTGATTTAGAATTATCCACATTATGGGATTAAACTTGCATGGACGCGAGTAGGGCTGCAACCAGTGTTAGGTAGCATTACATAATCATTAATACATCAAATAAACAAGCAAAGTAAATGCGTTTGACTGAGCTATATTTATCTTTTATGTTGACAGATTACTACAATACGATGCCATACAATAAGCACGTGTCGGCCTGTCCTAAAGCAATGAAAAACATCACTAAAACAACATTAGTGCATTAGCAAGAGCACTGACGCACAACAACAGAACGCGCTTGTTTTAGCACTGTAGTTTATTTAAATCAAACTCACCACATCACTGTTACACTACATTTACTCCTCATCTGCAAAATAGTGGTTATAACAAAAGAGAGTCCCAGTCACTAGTGGCACAGTGCACATGCTCACACGACGCTGAGCTCTGGGATTGGTGAGGGGAAATGAAACCGAGCTGACTAAACTAAAACTAACGGGTCACTGATTTGAAAAGTAATCGTCAATTATTAATCAGATAATTGTTAACTGGTCCAAAACATGCCATGAGCTGGGGAAATCATTTTTATGACTCAATTGGAGCAGAAATTGACGGAAAATGACACGGAAAATGTGTGCATTTTGTGTATTTGATGAAAACACCCTTTTGTCCATAAATGTGCTCCACCAGGATCATCAAACGGCTTGACTTCATCTTCATCGGGGTCAAATTTTGTACAAATCTTTTCATCGCATGACTAACACCTAATTGAGTAATTAAAGACTAGACTAATCGATTTGCAAAATGATCATCAGTTGCAGCCCTTGAATTGAGTCGGACTTGAGTCGATATTTTTGATGACTTGAGATTGGAGTTCATAAAATGTTGGATGCTTCTCCTCAATAAAAAGTAAATGGTCACATACGTCCGGATGGGAGAAAGATGGATAACCAGGTGCCAGAGTGGGGTGCTGGAGGAAGTGTCATTGTGTCCTTAAGCAAGACACTTCACCCTCGTTGCCTAGTAAAGCTCATTTGGTGACTTGATGGTGGAAAAGTGTTATATAAGAACACTGCAAGCATAAGAATAATAGTAACATTACTCTTGCCAAAGTGCTTCTCGCTCCATCTGTTGATATTCGAACATCAATCCTTTTCAGCTTCATTTCCGCAGCGTCTTTGCACAGTAACATCCAAAAGAAAGTTATAGCCTAAACATCATTATTAATTCATGAGTCCCATAGACGTTAGATGGAGTGTTTGCCAAAGACAGCTATTAAATATGATCATAAAACCGGCAGCAGAAGACCTTTATACCAGGTCTACCTCGCTTTCCTTTTGAATCGCACAGTGCATTTTAATAGGTGTCTGAAGGTTTGTGCGAGCGTGCTGATGACTGAATAGAAATGAAATGACGCACACAGCTATTGTTGGGATTCAGCCTCTGCTTTGTATTCACTGCTCAGAACCGACACAGAAGGACTCAGCATCAGACCTGCTGAGTTGAATTTGGAAAAGCAAACACGCCTGACTCACGGTGATGGCAGAGGCAAATAAAGGCATGTTAAGATGTTAAAAGTTTATCATTCAATGTATTTAGAAGGAAGGATGAAGTGCAGCGTCATAAAGTTCCACAAACGGCAGAAGCAGAAACTGGTCTGAACCTCCTCGTGAGGGAAAAACAAAGAAGTTGTGTGCAACAAAAGTCATCATGATAGCATTTTTACTGTTTGGCCTCTGTTGCCCTGAATGTATGATATCCGCAGTGTATATAAATGTGTGTTCTTACACTGAAACTGTCTTGCACCAGAAGTTCCGTTCATTAAAGTGAGTTCTGATTCAGTCAGAGACGCTAACGAAGACTCCTGTTTTTCCTCCACGAAAAGTGCGTGTTGTCACGGTGTTTCCCGTCCCTACAATGATCCGACCAACAGGTTATGGGCCCAGAGGGAATGAAGGGAACCGGTGGAACCGTTTTTGCTTCGATGGAGACGAAAGGAATTACGAATTATGGGAAACAAAGTTCCTCGGACACTCGGCTACTTGGGCTAAAAAGTACCATTTTGAACGAGCCGAGTGGCGGAGATGAAAATGACGGTGACGCTGATAAAAATGAGGAAGCCTATGCAGTGCTGATACAACTTCTTGACGACAGAAGTCTTTCACTTGTGATGAGAGAAGCCACAGATGACGGGCGGAAAGCGCTGGAAATTTTGCGCGAGCACTATGCCGGTAAGGGAAAACCCTGTGTCATTAGCCTCTACACTGAGCTAACGTCGCTACACAAAACAGCTAATGAAAGCATCACGGACTATATCATAAGAGCGGAGACGACAATTACAGCTCTGAGAAATGCTGAAGAGACTCTGAGTGACGGGTTGCTTATTGCGATGGTTCTGAAAGGATTACCTGAATCATTCAAGCCTTTTTCAATCCACGTGACTCAAAGTGACAGAGAAATGACTTTTGGAGAGTTCAAGGCAAAATTGAGGAGTTATGAATGCACAGAAAAGAGCACCAACTCTGAAAATAATGTGATGAACGCAAATAACTGGGCAAAAGGAAAAAGTAGCTCAGACGTGACATGTTTCAACTGTAGAAAGAAAGGACATATGGCTCGTGAATGCAGAAATGAACGAAAAGAACAATATGAGAAGCAGTGGTGCAGTTACTGTAAAAGCCCCACACATAAAGACAGTAACTGTAGACGACAAAAAAAACAACGCTAAACAAGCAGCTGACGCAGAAAACCACACTTTTGTATTTAAAGCAAGCAATTGTGATGTGTTAAAACAAAAGGGCCTCATGGTGGACACAGGGGCTACGTCACACATTGTGACAGACATCCAAAGTTTCAAAACCTTTGATGAGACCTTTACACCTGAGAGACACTTCATGGAGCTGGCTGACGGGACGAGGACAAGTGGAGTTGCCCTGAATCGTGGAGTAGCAGAGATCTACCTGCAAGACGACGAGGGACGCAGAGTAAAGGCTACGCTGGACGGAGCACTTTACATCCCTACGTACCCACAGGACATCTTCTCAGTCCAGGCAGCAACCGCCAAAGGAGCTGCAATCACCTTTAAGAAGGGAGGTAACCAGCTAATCCATAAAAACGGTACAAAGTTTGACATAAAAGAATATGGACGGTTGTACTATCTAAATACTGTTAACAATGAGAATGCTGTTAATGATGAATGTCACAAATGTCATGATATAGAAACTTGGCACAAGATCCTTGGACATTGTAACTATGAAGATTTGACAAAATTAGAAAATGTCACTGAGGGAATGAAAATCAAGAGTAAAGCTAACAATTCTAGACCAGAATGTGAAGTTTGTGTAAAAGGGAAGTTTATTCAAACTCGAAACAGAGAGCCTGACACACGAGCAGAGGCAGTGTTAGAGCTAGTCCACACCGACCTGGCAGGACCAATAGAGCCAGAAGCTAAAGAGGGTTTTAAGTACACGCTGGCATTTACAGACGACTACTCTGGGGCAACATTTGTCTATTTCCTAAAGGCAAAAAGTGACACTGTTGAGGCGACTGAAAAATTCATTGCAGACGTCACACCTTATAGGAAAGTTAAACGTATGAGGTCAGATAATGGAACAGAATTCACTTCTAGACAGTTCCAGTCTTTACTCCGTAAGAATGCAATAAGACATGAGACCTCAGCGCCGTATTCACCCCACCAAAACGGGACGGCCGAGCGAAATTGGAGAACGCTTTTTGAGATGGCGTTCTCCAATTTCTTGAAAGTAATTTACCAAAAAACCTATGGACTTATGCTGTTATGACAGCCGCAGTGATTCGCAATAGGTGTTATAGCAAGCGTACAGGACAGACCCCTTATTACATGCTGACAGGGAAGAAGCCAGACATGTCCAAAATGCAAATATTTGGATCAGTTTGTTACAGTTATCGACAAGACAAAAAGAAACTAGACTCACGATGTAATGAAGGAGTTTTTGTGGGTTATGACAAAAACAGTCCGTCATATTTAGTGTATTACCCAGACACTGGACGAGTTCTGAAACACAGGTTGGTTAAGTTTCTCACTAAGAGTGTAGTTGAGCGCCATACCCAGACAAATAAAGATGAAGACGATGATTATGATCTACCAGTGGGATTGTTGCAGCGCCCCACTGCAAGAGACGGGACAAACGACGAGAGTCAAAGTGAGGCACAGGAGCCTAATATTGAAAGTTACGAGAACTGTACAAATGACTGTGAACCTGTAAAACAAGAACAGGAAGAACAAAGTGGGAGTAAAAAGCCACGTTACCCTAAAAGAAACCGGAAAAGTCCAATGTTTCTGAAATACTATGTTTGCAAAGAAGATGACCAAACCTTAACAAACATTGATTACTGTTACAGGGTGATGTATGGTGTGCCACAGACTTTTGAAGAAGCTGTACACTCCCCAAAGGCAAAGTTATGGACTAATGCCATGAAAGATGAAATGAAATCTCTGAAAGAAAACAACACATACACGTTGACCACACTGCCAGAAGGTAAAAATGCAGTGGGGGGACGTTGGGTATTTACAGTAAAAGACAATGCAGATCATACTGAGACTTTTAAAGCCAGGTATGTTGCTAAAGGCTACAGTCAAGTACAAGGAATTGACTACAAGGAGACGTTTTCTCCAACTGCGGACATGACATCAGTACGCTGTCTGATGCAAATGGCAGTACAGAACAATTTAAAACTTCACCAAATGGACGTAAAAACTGCTTATTTGCATGCGCCAATTGATTGTGAGGTGTACATGGAGCAACCAGAAGGATTTGAAGTAAAGTCAGACACGGGTGAAAAGTTAGTTTGCAAACTTAACAAATCTTTATATGGTTTGAAACAATCTGGAAGAAACTGGAACAAGATGTTGCACGATCATCTATGTGAAAGAGGTTTTGTTCAGAATCCTGTAGATCATTGTGTTTACAACAGTCAAACAGAAAATGAGAGAGTTATTTTGATAATTTGGGTTGATGATGTTATTATTGCTACTGACAATGAATGTTCACTCAAAAATGTAAGATAAGATAAGATATTCCTTTATTGTCCCACATGGGGAAATTTCATTGGTGCAACGCAGGTAGATACAGAGGTAGATACAGAAGAACAGATCACTTATAGGAAGTCTGAAAAACACTTTCAGTAGAAGATCTCCTATAAATAAATAAAAACTCCCATAGACAAATAAATAAATAAATACCATTGCATGTGATCCCGACAGTAATTGCACATGAATATGTGTCACGACAGCACATAGATTGCACATGAATTTCACAGTAATTGCACATGAATTGCACATGAATTTCACAGCAATTGCACATACGACAGAATTGCACATCAGTAAAGCAAATGTTAAGTGAAAAATTTAAGATGAAAGATCTTGGTGAGCTTAAACATTTCTTAGGAATCGACTGTACTCAAGGCACAGAGATAAAACTAAACCAGAGAAGGTATATCTCAAAAATACTCGAAAGGTTTAATATGTCAGACTGTAAGCCACGTTCTACTCCTTGTGAACAAAAACACAACTTTGATGCTGATGGTGAGCCAGTAGATGCAGCAAAGTATCGCGAACTAGTGGGCAGCTTGATATATTTAATGACTTGTACACGACCAGATTTAAGCTGGATTGTAAGCAAACTTTCTCAATATTTATCAGATCCAAAAGATCATCACTGGATAACCGCAAAACATGTGCTAAGATATCTAAAAGGTACATTGAACAAAGAGCTGTGTTATAAAAAGACAGAGGACAATCTGCACCTTATAGCATTTAGTGATGCAGATTGGGCAACAGATTCTACTGACCGAAGAAGTACTACTGGTTACTGTTTTGCCCTGACTAAAAGTGGGCCTGTTATATGTTGGAAAACTAGGAAGCAGGCAACAGTAGCTTTGTCAACATGTGAGGCGGAGTATATGGCCATGGCAGCCACCACTCAGGAGAGTTTATATCTTACACAACTACTGACAGGAATGGACAGTGAACGTGAATACTCACCAGTTCTTTTGTACGGCGATAATCAGGGTGCAATAGCATTATCGAAAAATCCCATAAATCGTCAGAGGTGTAAGCATATTGACATAAAATACCACTTCATTAGGTCTGCACTCAATGATGGGAAAATCTGTAATCTGAGTATTGTGCTACTGCAGACATGGTTGCAGATATTTTTACAAAATCTGTTGTCAAGCTAAAAATTGAGAGGTTTACAAATTTTCTTTTTGGAATGTAAATGTAAACTGTAATAGTTTAAAGGTGCATTTTTCGTTTGTATATATGTAAAATGTACAGTGTTAAGAGCAAGTGGGGGTGTTGCCCTGAATGTATGATATCCGCAGTGTATATAAATGTGTGCTCTTACACTGAAACTGTCTTGCACCGGAAGTTCCGTTCATTAAAGTGAGTTCTGATTCAGTCAGAGACGCTAACGAAGACTCCTGTTTTTCCTCCACGAAAAGTGCGTGTTGTCACGGTGTTTCCCGTCCCTACAATGATCCGACCAACAGCCTCGAATTATAGTGAAAGGTTTAATAATTTTATGTTTGAAAAGCATCAGTCTGGAATAGTGTTATCAAGGTCATGTCACAAAGATAATAAACACACATATTTATAGAATATAATGACATTTTCAACCCAGAATAATTGTAAAATCTCCCAGGAAAGGTCTAATTTTAACATATTTGTGACTTTCTTTTCATTACCAGTTTTAGTTGTTGTATCAATTTGTGAGTACACTTTTCTTTCACCAGAGTTTATCTATCTTTGTTTGCCATGTGATCAAGTAAAACCAACGTGTGCCAAGGCCAAATGTAACAATTTATCAACACATTTGACAGTTAACAAGAAGATTATTATAACAGAGTGGCCACTACTTTTTGTAGTTTTTCCTGGCCGAGAAGGAGAGTCTAAGGACAGAGGACCCTGGGACATCGTCCCTCGCCACCACAGACATTGTCTGACTTCATCGCCACCACAGACATTGTCTGACTCCATCGCCACCACAGACATTGTTGATTCATTTCTCCCTGTGGCCCTCAGAGGCAACTGTTGTTGTGATTTTGGGCCTTACAAAAATAAATTGATTTGATTTGATTTGATACTCAATTTGGACACGAGCAGAGGGGGCGTGCCTTACCCATGCCATCATGCGAAGGAGAACTAAACTTTCAGAGGCACGTTTTGAAAAACTCTTTTTCCTACATTTTATCCACTATTTTGTATCTGAGGATCAAATGTAGGGCAACAGTGATGTGGTGCTTTTGATGTAAATAAACTACTACAAATCTAATAGAAGTCAACAAAAGTAACACTAAATTTCTTTTCAGCACTGTAGCTAGGCTAACAAACTGTCACAGTGCAGTAGAGCCCTCAATCCCAGCTTCTCTCAGCTCTGATGATTTCCTCCAATTTTTTAACAATAAAATAAAAACAATCAGAGATAAATTAGATGAAATTACCCCCGCTATTAGCCCTGAACAAGCCCAAGCTGTAAATCTAACGTCCCATATAAATCCACCTGTAAACTTAGACAGCCCTTATGTCCTCTAAAAGCTCAACTTGTGTCCTAGACCCCATTCCAAGCAGACTCCTCAAAGACATTCTCCCCCTAATTATAGACCCTATTCTTAATATAATAAATACTTCACTCGAAAGTGGTTATGTTGCAGTTATTAAACTGAAAAAGCCTAACCTAGATCCCGACCTATTGTTAAACTACAGACCTATTTCAAATCTTCCCTTTGTCTCTAAAATCCTTGAAAAAGTTGTAGTAAAACAGCTTTGTCGCCACCTGCAGGACAATAACTTATTTGAAGTTTTCCAGTCAGGGCCCACCACAGCAGGGTTCAGAGCCCACCACAGCACTGAAACTGCACTAGTTAAAGTCACAAATGATTTGTTATTAGCCGCTGACGATGGACTGGTCTCAATCCTGGTTCTGTTGGACCTCAGCGCAGCGTTTGACACCATCGACCACAACATTCTACTGCAGAGGTTAGAATGTGATGTAGGTGTCGGAGGAACAGCCCTCAGCTGGTTTAAATCCTATTTATCTGATGGGTACAAGTTTGTAAATGTAAACCAGAGCTCCTCACCTTGTTCTACAGTAACTTACGGTGTGCCACAGGGATCAGTACTCGGTCCAATTTTGTTTACTCTTTATATGCTGCCATTAGGCAACATTATCAGAAAGCATGGCATTAACTTCCACTGCTCTGCAGATGACACGCTGTATTTATCAATGAAACTTGATCAGAGCGATCAAGTAGACAGACTTAGTGCTTGTGTGAAGGAGATAAAAACCTGGATGACACTTAACTACCTGCTCCTTAACCCTGAAAAAACCGAGGTCATTGTGCTTGGCCCTAAGCGTCTACGAGACGCTCTATCTGAGCAGATAGTCACATTGGACAATGTTAGTGTAGCCTCTAGTTCTACTGTAAGAAACCTTGGAGTCTTATTTGACCAGGAGCTCTCATTTAAAGCTCATATAAATCAAGCTTGTAAAACAGCCTATTTCTATTTGCGCAACATAGCCAAAATCAGAAGAATCCTGCCTAAAAGCGATGCTGAAAAACGTATCCATGCATTTGTAACGACTAGATTAGACTACTGTAACTCCTGCTCGCAGCGTGTCCTAAAAGCTCCATAAAAAGCTTTCAACTGGTTCAAAATGCAGCAGCAAGATTACTAACAGGAACAAAAAGAAGATAGCACATTACGCCGGTGCTGGAGTCTCTTCACTGGCTCCCTGTCGAGTTTAGAATCAAATTTAAAATTCTACTCCTGACCTACAAAGCCATAAATGACATGGCCCCGTCCTACCTCAAAGATGCTATAGAACCATATCATCCAAACAGAACTCTTCGCTCTCAGAATGCCGGCCTTCTGGTGGTGCCAAGAGTCTCTAAAAGTACTGTAGGAGGTAGAGCGTTTAGCTACCAAGCTCCTGTGTTTTGGAATCAGCTCCAGTCCATGTTAAAGAGGCCGACACAGTCTCTTCATTTAAGTCCAGGCTTAAAACCTTCCTCTTTGAAATCGCTTATGGTCAGACCAGTTAGGAACAGAAATATAAACCCACAGCTCTAGCTATGCTGCCCTAGGAGCAACTATGGGGGAAGTATGGCAGCTTGAGCACTATCCTCTTCTTCTGACTACTTATTCTCATCAAACAATATTTATTTTTTAATTCCACTTGCAAACTGTTCACCGCCTTCTTTTTCTTTCTCTCACTCCTGAGGACCTGTGGACCCAGATGCCCCTCTCCTGGTGAAGTGGTCCCTGCCCCGTGTGGACGGTCCCTCATCTGCCTGAGGAGTGGGTCCAGCTCGCCTCCGACGGTCCCTCATCTGCTTGAGGAGTGGGTCCAGCTCAACTCAGACGGTCCCTCATCTGCCTGAAGAGTGGGTCCAGTTCCAGTCTCCCTCGTGTCCGTCTGTCCGTCTGTGAGAGTCGGATCTCTCCTTCACTGGAACTCCTCCAGGTTTCTACGCTTTTTCCCAAGAAGGTTTTTTTGTAGTTTTTCCTGGCCGAGAAGGAGAGTCTAAGGACAGAGGACCCTGGGACATCGTCCATCGCCACCACAGACATTGTTGATTCGGCCCTCAGAGGCGACTGTTGTGATTTTGGGCCTTACAAAAATAAATTGATTTGATTTGATTGATTTGATTTGACTACAGTGCTAAAACTAGCACGTTCTGCTCTGATCTTGCTAATCCACTAATGCTAAATCACTAAAGTTTTAGTGATGTGTTTCATTGATTGAGGACACGTGCTTATTGTATAGCATAGTATTGTGGTAATCCGTCAACATAAAACCAGGACAAAAGTTATAGGAAAAAGGCTGGTGCAGGTTATAGCATGAATTTACTTCTGTTGTCTGGTTAGTAGTAAATAGTGGAAATCCAGATTGAACAAAAGTATTATAAAAAAAAAATCATAAATTAAAGGTGGAATGGACGATTTTTTTCAGCAAATTTTTTATCATATTTCCTCGTGGCGTGGATAAATCATTAATCCTGCCACGTATCAATCATAAAACGCACCTACCGCTCACCTGCAGCCGTGTCAGGCTCGTCCCCACGTTTCCGCGTGCCTAAGAGCATGGATCTATCATAATATAGTTCCCTCAGTGTACGGGGCAAAATGAAGACGGAGAAAGACAGTTTGAGCTGACGCAGAAGTGGACAGAAATCTACGGGAGACGAGCGATGCGATGCGCTCCGTTGCGCTAATAAACAAACGCACGTGTGTGTTGTATCGGTCCGCACGGGGGAGTGCGCATGCGCACTTCCGCCTGCGTTCTCAAATCGCCGAAAAATCGTCCATTGCTCCCCTTAGCCTCACATACACACATCTACATGCTCCAGATCAGACAAAATAACTCATCACTAATCCAGACAAAATGTTTAAATGCACTTGATGAAAACACTCTTCATTTTTATTTTTTATACATTTCTCCACCAGGATTGTCAAACAGCTTCACTTCAGCTTCATCTGGGTCAAATTGAGTGCAAATCTTTTCATCATGTGGCAGTGGCATTCTTAACAAATCAATTGTAAGACCCACTATTTTTTACTTAGAATATTTTAGACTAAAATGGACAAAATGTCTTGACTTGGACTTGGGACAACTTGATGCTTCTCATCCCTTTCATTCTGGTTATAATCGCTGTTGTCAAATTCAATTCAATTTATTTTTGTAACGCCCAAAATCACCACAGCAGTTGCCTCGGTGGGCGACAGTGAAAAACGAATTAAACAGTGTCCATAGGGACGAGGGGCGATGTCCCCAGTGTCCCCTGTCCTTAGACCCTCCTTCTCAGCCAGGAAAAACTACAAATGAATCCAATGACTCACAGAAACGGAGGAAAAGGCTGATTGGGTGAGTGCCGTCTCACATTTGGGGACACCGCTCTGGCCTCTGGAAGATGGGCGTGTTCCTCGAGTTGGATATGAAGAATTTTGAACAATTCACAAATACTATCAAATAGTATTAGATTTTCAAAACTTGATCAATCTTGTTTTACAAGAACAGGACAGCGGGGGAACGGCCGAGGTTTCATGACTCTAGCGCGTTTATATAGTGATTCAACAGGCTACATTTGAATAGCCTTAATAAAGAATGAACGGATGAATAGTTTATTAAGAATGAATCAGGCTTAGTAATACATGCGTTCTCACTTCCGGCAAATTACCAGTACATCCGAGAACTTGTACCCGCCGCCATTTTGACCGGGTGACGATTGCAACAGCTGGACAGCACGTCATTTTCTACGGCATACTGAGCGCGGCATAGTACTGGTACTGGTAATTTGCCGGAAGTGAGAATGCATGTGTACGTACTTAAAGGCTCTGTACCTGATTTTTACGCTTTTAAAAACGTGGAACTAGATCATTTGTATTGCTGAGCATCAAAAATATTCACCTTTTTTTCAACTCGTCACTGTAAAATTACATAGATAGTGCACAATTATCTTATTTTCACCTGAATAGCTGCTTTTACAATATAAAGATGTGATTTTATTAAATGAGAGGTGAGACAGACGCTCTAATAGAAAGTAATGAAAGAGCATAAGAGTCTGCTGAGCGTCTGATCAGATAAATAAACCTGAGCTGTAGGTGTTTGCAGTCCAATCACTCTCCTGATCAACTCCACATGCTGTTTG
>NW_027315801.1:15086463-15101463 GCF_026437365.1 Eucyclogobius newberryi | reverse complement strand
CTGCATAATTGTGATAGGACACATTTTCACTGCGTATCAGCTGACCTAAAGGCAGCATGTAGAGGTTGAACAGAAGGGGACCCAGGACTGACCCTTGGGGCACTCCACAGGTCAGGGTCATGTGGTCTGAGACACAGCTACCAATTTCAACAAAGTACTTCCTGTCTTCCAGATAGGACCTTAACCAGTTTAGAGCAATGCCAGTGATGCCCACCCAGTCCTCTAGTCTCTGTAAGAGGATCCCATGATCGACAGTGTCAAAAGCAGCACTCAGATCTAACAGAATTAAGACTGAGGCTTTGTAGTAGTAGTGTCAGTGTTCAGGCGGATGTCATTTGTCACCTTGACAAGAGCAGTCTCAGTGCTGTGATGAGATCTAAAACCTGACTGAAAAACATCAAATTAGTTGTTTATTAAGAGGAAATCTGTGAGCTGTTGGTAAACAACCTTTTCAAGGACTTTGCCCCAAAATGGCAGATTAGAGATGGGCCGGTAATGACTCAGTACTGCGGCATCAAGACTGCTCTTCTTTAGGAGAGGCTTTATGACCGCAGTTTTCAAAGACATTGGGAATGTTCCAGATTGAAGCGACATGTTAACTATGTGAGTGAGTGGTGCTAACAAACTGTTCAGCACAGACTTTAGAAATCTGGTGGGTAACACATCGAGGCAGCATGTAGATGAACTCAGACTGGTGATGATCTCATGGACAGTTTTGTCAGTTACTGGTGCAAAGTGAGTTAGCTCTAAGTGTCTTGGTGGTTTTAGGGTAATTTTTTGCATTGTGGGATTTATAGCATTTTTAATGCCCTGAACTTTGTCATTAAAGAATAATGCAAACTCATTACACTTGGATGTGGAAATGAGTTCTAACGGCAGCTGAGCTGGAGGGTTTGTTAATCTGTTTACTGTGGCAAACAGGACACGCGAGTTGTTACTGGAGCTTCCAATTATTTCAGAAAAATATCTTTCCCTAGTTCTACGTAAGATTAGGTTGTACATGTTCACCTTCTCTTTGTAAATCTCTTTTTGAACCTGGAGCTTTGACTTGCGCCATTTCCGTTCGGCCCTGCGGCACTCCCTTTTCTGTGCCCTGACCGAATCATCATTTCTCCACGGCGCCTTCAAAGCTAGCTTGGCCTGACCTGCTAATGTGAGCACACAGTTGTAATGAATGTGATTTGTTGGTAGAGATGCTCAACAAGTCTGACCTTGTACAGAACAGCACACATCACCCCATCATCAGCACTCCCCCGCATCAAATACCTCACAGAACTGCTCACACCACACATCTCAGCCAGGACCGGTTCAGGCCCTCAGCACCCTCTGCCCCAACCCAGGACCGGGTCAGGTCCACAGCACCCTCTGCTCCAACCCAGGACCGGGTCAGGCCCACTGCACCCTCTGCTCCAACCCAGGACCGGGTCAGGCCCACAGCACCCTCTGCTCCAACCCAGGACCGGTCAGGCCCTCAGCACCCTCTGCTCCAACCCAGGACCAGGTCAGGCCCTCAGCACCTTTTGCCCCAACCCAGGACCGGGTCAGGCCCTCAGCACCCTCTGCTCCAACCCAGGACCAGGTCAGGCCCTCAGCACCTTTTGCCCCAACCCAGGACCGGGTCAGGCCCTCAGCACCCTCTGCTCCAAACCAGGACCGGGTCAGGCCACAGCCCCCTCTGCCCCTGTCCAGAACCTGGCTCAGGACCATGGGCTCAGGGCTGCACAGACGGTGGTAAAAAAAAAAAGCTTGATTCTAAAATTGTGACGTGCTGTTTGTTGTTTTTATTTGTTTTTTCTTTGGGGCACTTTGGGATTTGGGGTCAAATAAAAAGTACAATATATATATAAATAAAATTAATTATTATCAATTCTTTACATTATAAATAGGATTATTGGGGGGGGGGACACAAAATATTAATACAAAGCCATGTATATTTTTGAGGGAAACATTTTATAAAAAAAGTGAAAGCTTTGAAAAATTGTTAAAAGCACAAGTTGTGTCCTTGTTTCCTCGCGTTCCGTTTAAAACATTCTGGTCAAATACCACTTTTTGCAGCCCTCCTCTGTAGCTTTTTTAATAGACCTCGTGTTTATGTGTTTTCTCGGTGGTAAAGTGCAGCAGCTTGAACATTTATATGCTGTGAGCTTCTCTTTAAAGGTTGACAGAAAATACTTTTGCTCTCCTCTCCTGTTCCATCATCGCTAACGTCTCAATCGGGCTCTCATGTTCCAGCTGCTGACTCTTAATGGGAAGTCGACGCAGTGAAACTGGACAATTGGGGCAAACTCCATTAAAGAGCATTAAAACACTGGATCAGCCCTCTGTTTGGGCTCAGACAACATCATGGTACTGCAAACAAAGATATATGTCCTGACATTAGAATATATTTTCAAGTCAAGTCATTGCGAAAAATGTGTAAGTCATAAGTTTGGAGTAAAACGAGGGCTTCAGAAGCATAAAACATGATAAAATACACGGATAACCACAGACAAGCGAAAAGAACTGCTAGAGCTGCTATTATCAAAGAGAAATACAGAAAAATGTGAAACCTGGACCATTTTTTAAAGGCGTTATGAGCGACGCTGTGGAAAACAAATTGCGCTTAACCTCATTATAAGTGAGATGTGAGAGTGGTGTTCAGTCACATTTACGTTTTAAAGAAATAAAGAGTTTAAAGAGTTATTTTTATGGACTGCGTGTTTTTGCTCACCACCAACCAATAACTGTCTTTACTAAATCTTCTACAAAGTTAGCGTTGAATGCAATACTGCGGATCATTCCAGGCAAAATGATAAGCAAGTGGTGGACGCACGACCATAGATAAAGCTACAAATTGTACAATGAAAATGTGAAAATGTCCTAGTCAAGAGGTCCCAAAGTCCAAAGTAGGGCATCTGGCATAAAAAGCTTGATAAACTTCCAGCGCTTTTCATGTGCCTCAACTTCTTACATTACTGCAAAAAGAAAAATGCAAATAAGACTCAACTATGACCATTGCATGACAACAATATTTGAATAATGCGCAATTATCTTTTGGCCGCGAGGCTTTTTATTCAGAGTAAAGCAAACAGGCTCATGATGCGGCCCATTACCTCAGAACAAACAACATGTCGAGTTACAGAAAGCTGAAAATGAGACAGCTTCCGCACACTCAATTGTTCTTTTGTCTTTGAACAAACAACAAAAGATAATTATAGACAATAGGAACCTGTCCAAAGGCTGCAGAGAAAAGTCTTCCCTGCAATATGAGAAAGGTCAACTCCACATGACAAGAAGAAAACACAAGTTCAGGAAAAAAGGTTATGGATACTGTTGAAAAGAAGACATGCTTTCTGAATGTGAAGGAGGATCATGGGGAAAACAGTTCATTCAGAAGGAGTAACACCCTGTTTTAGACTTGTTTATATATATATATATATATACCATTTGGATTATTCATGTGTTTCATCTTCGAATTACAGGTGACATTTTGAGGACTTTTCACCTTCAAAAGATATAATATTTAGTTTTAAATGTTTCATCATTCACAAACACATGGATAGATGTCACATTTGGATAATTGACATATTCTAATCAACAATAACTAGTTAAATTGACCTATTATGTGCTTCTTCCAGCTTTTGGACTTGCTGAGTCTCTTTTTCCAGGTCAATTTGAGGTTCAAAATATTAACTGAAATGTAAATCAAACACTGAGGAGTGCTTCATGAAGTTGGAGCAACTCATGACATCAGGAGGTGAAACACAGTGCGTTAAAGGGGCTGTACTCTCAATTCACTAACTACACAATTCTATTGGAAAAATAAAAAAAAACAGAATATCATTCTCAACACTGCAAAATCAAAAAAGCACATGGCGGGCTTGAGGCACCAAACTTCCATCACTACTTTCTGGCAAATCAGTTACAATACCTAGTTAAAGGGATCATACCAAATCACAACTACCCATGGCTGGAACTAAAACAAAACCAATGTATAAATACCACTACAGCAGATCTCCCCTTCCACTCACAATCAACTAAAACATCCAACTTCTTTCAACCTATTACCATAAATTCAACTCTGACAGCCTGGTGGAAAACAAACCAAATCACAAAATCATCCTGAGCACTAAACAGGTGCACCCCACTCTGGCACTAAACAGGTACACCCCACTCTGGCACTAAACAGGTACACCCCACTCTGGCACTAAACAGGTACACCCCACTCTGGCACTAAACAGGTACACCCCACTCTCGCACTAAACAGGTACACCCCACTCTAGGACTAAACAGGTACACCCCACTCTGGCACTAAACAGGTACACCCCACTCTAGGACTAAACAGGTACACCCCACTCTGGCACTAAACAGGTACACCCCACTCTAGGACTAAACGGGTACACCCCACTCTAGCACTAAACAGGTACACCCCACTTTAGGACTAAACGGGTACACCCCACTCTAGCACTAAACAGGTACACCCCACTCTGGCACTAAACAGGTACACCCCACTCTAGCACTAAACAGGTACACCCCACTCTAGGACTAAACAGGTACACCCCACTCTGGCACTAAACAGGTACACCCCACTCTAGCACTAAACAGGTACACCCCACTCTGGCACTAAACAGGTACACCCCACTCTAGCACTAAACAGGTACACACCACTCTCGCACTAAACAGGTACACCCCACTCTAGGACTAAACAGGTACACCCCACTCTGGCACTAAACAGGTACACCCCACTCTAGGACTAAACGGGTACACCCCACTCTGGCACTAAACAGGTACACCCCACTCTAGGACTAAACGGGTACACCCCACTCTAGCACTAAACAGGTACACCCCACTCTGGCACTAAACAGGTACACCCCACTCTAGCACTAAACAGGTACACCCCACTCTAGGACTAAACAGATACGCCCCACTCTGGCACTAAACAGGTACACCCCACTCTAGGACTAAACGGGTACACCCCACTCTAGGACTAAACGGGTACACCCCACTCTAGCACTAAACAGGTACACCCCACTCTAGCACTAAACGGGTACACCCCACTCTAGCACTAAACAGGTACACCCCACTCTAGCACTAAACAGGTACACCCCACTCTAGCACTAAAAAGGTACACCCCACTCTGGCACTAAACAGGTACACCCCACTCTGGCACTAAACAGGTACACCCCACTCTGGCACTAAACAGGTACACCCCACTCTAGCACTAAACAGGTACACCCCACTCTGGCACTAAACAGGTACTTTAGGTAAAAGACGATTATCTGCACACCAAGTGGCTCTGTCAACCAGTCTCTACTCCTTCTGGATCATAATCACTGAGGTACTCTCTACCTCCCTGGACTCCAGAATCCCTTTATCTCCAACACTCTGTCTCCTTAATGACATCTCTACAATCCACATTACGCAACACTTCAAAAAACCCTTTCTCATCTGTCTAACTGTCGCTAAGAAAATAATTCTCCAAAACTGGAAGTCCAAGACATCGTGCCATATCAACCACTGGAAAAACACAATCACAGAATATATTACAATGGAAAAACATCATGCACATGGAAAGAAGCAAATGTGCCTTTGAAAACACCTGCTCCCCTTTTCTATCATTTCTAAACCCAACAAAAACATAATCAACCCCTCCCCCCCTTTTCCTGGCCCCCCTTTCTGTTTTATTTATGTATTTATTTGAATAAGTTAACAAATTATTTATTTAATCACTTTTTTCCCCCCCTTTACCCCCTTCATTTACCATTCTACACACAGACACACACACATCAGCGACACCCAAACACAGCATGTCACCAAAGCCCTCTCCCATAACCCGATCATGACCACTTACAGACCTTTCTTCTCCCATCCTGCCAGTTCTGTCATCGTCCTGTCCCACTGTCTGTCTGCTTGTCTGTCTGTCTTCTCGTCTCACTTGTCTATCTGTTTTATGCGGTTGAGGTAGGACAAATTGTATGTCTTTTTATGTTTTAAGACTGTTAAACTCAGATACAGTGAATAAAACAAAGCAAAGTTTAGCATAATACAGGCCCTTTATGTAATCAGCAATCCAAAGATCACAAAGAGAGGTGCATTACTGAGAAAATGTGTGTGAATCTTGATGGTTAAAAGAATATAATAATTAATTTCACTCTTTGAAACTGTGACATTTCTTGTAGCTTCTTTCTTACAATTCTGGCAGCAATTTGAATCATTTAAAACATGTTTTTCCTGATAAAAGCAGTAGAAGAATACATCACTGCCATCGTGAATCACCGTCTCTGTCTCCAGAGCAGCAATTTTCTGAAACGGTGAAAAGCGTTTTGTTAGATTTACGCCTAATCCATACTCTCTGTCCTGCTTCAGCACTTTGGACAACATTAAGAGCAAATCAGGTTTACCCCGTGCACCTTTTACACTGAACTGGCAAAATTCTGTCGACTATTTATCACTGCATTTAAAAGACCTAATAACATCACAAATGTTTTTTTTTTAATTATTTATCTATTTTTGTTAAATCTACTTTTTTACATTTATTTCATTGAGTAGATTTGTTTGATGTGGCTCTTATGTTTGGGCTATTACGGTCATTGAAAGTTGAACTCTTTACACAGTTAACCTCACTCACCTTCACTAGTCAACATGATGGCTGAGCGGCTAGCGCGCACGCTAGTCTCACAGCAACAAGGTCATGGGTTTGACTCCTGTGTCCAGAAACATGTAGATTTGGTGTCTGGTTGTGTTCCTTGGGGACTGGTTTCGTCCGGGGCCGTCGTAAACACTGATCCAGAGCATCCCAAACATGCTCAATGGGTAAAATGCTCAATGACTCGCGGTCTAAACTACAAGGTTAGTGACATATTATGTTAGACTTGGCAAACAATGACCAATAAATTGCCATTTCAATTTAATTTCAATCAATGTGGCCGACTTTAATCAAATCATTATTGCTGATTCATATACCGTAATTTTCGGCCTATAAAGCGCTCCTGGATAAAAAGCAGCGTACACAATATTTACGAAGGGAACCTACTGTCCCCTCTGTCCTTGATGACGCTGTGTGAGCTAATTTATCTGTGCCTTCACATCTGGTTAATCTGCTCCTGAGCTCGTATTTATTGAGTGAGTGTTGTGTTGTACACATGTTGTCTTTTGACCCGTGAGTCAGGTCTGGCCAAGAAAGTCGCCGTTCGTCTTTGTACTCTGCCGTGTCTAGAGTCACTTTCTCATTAGACTAATTTCTCCGTAAATATGACTCTGATTGTAATAAAACACGATGCGTTTTGAATCTTAAACTATAGAAAACATGACGTGTCTCCTGGACAGTGCTTCCACTGACGTCTTCTTCTACAGCGTGTCATACACCTGCACTTCCTGCTAGATTGCCCCCTGGTGGCCGTTTGCCAGTCAAATCTATAAATTAGACGCACCGTTATAATGATAAGATAAGATAAGATAATCCTTTATTGACCGCAGGGTTCAAAGCGTGGGAATCGCTTGAAGTCCGAAACGTATGGCAATTTTTCATGATGTTTTCTCACTTAGCAGCAGATGTCCTCTCTAGTTTACCTCTTCTGATCTGACGTGTGAAGAAAGGGGCCTCCGAGTAAACAACATGTCTACAGGAAAAGCAAAGGATAAGTTGAAAGAAGATGAATTCCTGAGCGCTCCCAGCAGACACAGCACAGTTTTCCGCCTAATGACGACAGCTGCTGGCAGGGACGTCTCGTGGGGAATCTCAAGATGAAAGAGCGACCGGAGCCGCCTCACAGGAGCTTGGTCATCAAGTTCAAGCCAGTGCGTAATTCTTGCAATCAATTGGTACGGTTAACGAATTTGAACATCTCTGCAGCTTTTCACGTTTAGTATCATCGACAGTGTGGGACGTAGCGGTGAAAAGTGCAGGCATTTTTGGAACCAATCTTGTTCAAACCAATTTCAGCGATCAATCAGCAAGGTCAAATATTGCCTAAAATGCAAAATGAAACATCAAAGTGTAGAAATATCACTTTATACCTTGTTTGAAACATTACGCTGTGTGGTTCATTTTTAATTTTTAATCAACTCTTCTTTCCAGAAATATTATGCATATGTCAGCAATATCTTTTGACACCTGGGTTCATCACTCAAACTTTAGACATTGAGTATTGATCTAAAATTACATAAAAGAAACACCTCTGCAAGTCTCCAAATTTGTGCATGGATTTCCTCCGGCTCCTTTACGGTGCGTCGCTCTTCCTCGCCTGCCGAGAGCTTTTTTCCCCCCAAATTTGTGCCGAAACGGTCAAGCAATGCTGCTAAACCCTACACGCATCATCGTTCAAGAAAATAACAGCAGAACGAACTGAATACAGAGCAGCCAGTGCGTATCGGAGGCAGTGAGTTTCAGAGCGATGGCGTCTTGATTTCAGAAGAGTAAAGAGTGCTTAAACACGCACGAATCACTCTAAATATTCATCCGTCTGTTCGAAACCCATAATGTATTTATTCAGATTGGCTTTCCTCGGTAATGTTTCTTTTATTATTTGCACTACTAAATGTATTTGATGTCTGGTTCAACATTTGTGAATTTACCTTTTGGTTATGACATGTCAATAGGGAAATCTGGCTCTCGTCCCCGATCTGAGAGAAGGCAGGACGTCGTCACATTCTAGAATCTGAAAACCAACAAAATAACTTGATTGATTGAAAATATTGCAACCTTTTTTCATATGATCATTTTCTCCATTGTCTTTCACTTGTAGATTGCGACAGAGCCTAAGAACACTGTACTTCCCACTTCATTGCCCGTGTACACCGGGTCCGTGCGCCCCTAAAACCTTTCCCTCCTCCTTCCACATGGTTCCTGGTGACCGGCCAAACCGAGCACGTCCTTGGTTACGCAGATATAATGCGTTCACGCGCCGTTTAAATAATGATGTGTTCCCCTCTGTTGTATGAATATATTCCTTGTAGGAGATAAAGGAAAGTTGTAGAATATTATAAATATTATAAATATATGATATTGTATCTGTTTTTTATTTATTGTGTATGTATTTTCTCTTGTTACATAATGCCTGTGGGAGGGGCTTGGGGTTTAAGAGCGGGTCCGTGGCTGAGTGAGCGCTACATCTGCACACTGGACCATTCTTACCTGCAAATATAAACTTTCGTGGCACTTTTTGTAAATTGCACTGTTTGCACTTTTGGATTGTTTCTGATGTGGCCATTGTATCCAGTGCTCATTTACCAACAGTTTTTCATTCCTCCCATCTCCACGGCAGCAGCAGAACTATCAGCCTCCTCGGCCTCTCTCTCCTCCTCGGTCTTGACCCATACAGTGAATTATTCAATTATTCATTTATCATATTTTGACATTTTGATTTAATAATGCAATTGTCTTTGGTATAAAATGGTACACTTATGTCGTTTAGCATGTCATCTAGCCTGTCGTCTAGCATGTCGTTTAGCATGTCGTTTAGCATGTCTTTTAGCATGTCGTTTAGCATGTCGTTTAGCATGTCTTTTAGCATGTCGTAGGCCCTTTTAAAAATACTTACATAGCAACGTGTTCTTGCAATAACTTAAGCGTTTGTTCCTTGCTCCGTTGGTTTGAAGAACTCCGACACAGATGGAGGTTAAAATGTAGGGATGGCCTTGTTGTGGTGCGGCTCGTTAGTTGTAATTAGCGCCCGAGCTAACGATGGCATTAGCCTTGTTGTGTGTCCAGAGGCGGCGAGCTCTGCCCCTCCTCCTGCTCCAGTAGCTTCATCTCCTCACCTCACAAAATGAATCTTGACACAGTTATTTAGCACAGGCTGTGCTCGAGCACTTTTGGTTCACATTATGGTAATTTAGTCATAATGCTCATAAGCTTTTAGCGCTTATTGAATAGAGGATATTAATCTTGAAGGCCACACATTTCATGGCGTCATTGACGTCCTGAGTTTAAGAGCGATGACCAACAATAAAATTAAGGCTTTAAGGTTTATGTTTCTGAACAAATGTTTGTTTGGACAGATTCATATTGGACTGCAAATTCATATTCAACGCCAACATGTCTGTGTATTATGTATTAAATGTATTAAATACATGTATTGAATACAAATCATCAAAGGAGCACATTGAGTCTAGATTGTTCAGCCAAGGCTTTGGGTCGAACTTGGACAGTACTCCAGTATTTTCTCATTAAATTTGTTAAGGTGTGTATACTTTAATGTCCCCGTAGGGAAATCAGGAATGTTGTTTCAGTAGATCTGAGGTAAACACAGAAAGATACTTTATGTTAATTTACTGTTAATTAAGTGGCCTATACAACCTCCATCTGGAACACTATTTTAACCATAATTATATTATTGTGACACACTTTTCATTTATAGAAGTATTATTACTTCAACTTAAATGTAAGTTTAGTAAATCCTGTTATTGTTACTCGATCCTTTGAAAATAGTCACAGCTCATCCTGATAAGAATAAGATAAGATAAGATAAGATAAGATATTCCTTTATTGTCCCACATGGGGAAATTTTATTGGAAGATACAGAGGTAGATACAGAAGAACAGATCACTTATAGGAAGTCTGAAAAACACTTTCAGTAGAAGCTCTCCTATAAATAAATAAAAACTCCCATAGACAAATAAATAAATAAATAAATAAATACCATTGCATGTGATCCCGACAGTAATTGCACATGAATATGTGTCACGACAGCACATAGATTGCACATGAATTTCACAGTAATTGCACATATGACAGAATTGCACATCAGTATTAGGTTAGGTCAGTATTGCGAGTGTTCAGTACTAACAGTTTTTGTTATAAAGTCTGACAGCAGCAGGAAGGAAAGACCTACGGAACCTTTCCTTCACACATCGAGGGTGGATCAGTCTCTCACTGAAGCTGCTCTCCAGAGCGGACAGAGTGTCCTGCAGGGGGTGACACTCATGGTCAAATCAAATCAAATCAATTTATTCTTGTAAGGCCCAAAATCACAACAACAGTTGCCTCTGAGGGCCACAGGGAGAAATGAATCAACAATGTCTGTGGTGGCGATGGAGTCAGACAATGTCTGTGGTGGCGAGGGACGATGTCCCAGGGTCCTCTGTCCTTAGACTCTCCTTCTCGGCCAGGAAAAACTACAAAAAAAAACCTCTTTGGGAAAAAAGCGTAGAAACCTGGAGGAGTTCCAGTGAAGGAGAGATCCGACTCTCACAGACGGACAGACGGACACGAGGAGACTGGAGCTGGACCCACTCTTCAGGCAGATGAGGGACCGACTGAGGCGAGCTGGACCCACTCTTCAGGCAGAAGAGGGACCGTCTGAGTCGAGCTGGACCCACTCTTCAGATGAGGGACCGACTGAGGCGAACTGGACCCACTCTTCAGGCAGATGAGGGACCGTCGGAGGCGAGCTGGACCCACTCTTCAGGCAAAAGAGGGACCGTCTGAGGCGAGCTGGACCCACTCTTCAGGCAGATGAGGGACCGTCTGAGTCGAGCTGGACCCACTCTTCAGGCAGATGAGGGACCGTCGGAGGCGAGCTGGACCCACTCTTCAGGCAGATGAGGGACCGTCGGAGGCGAGCTGGGCCCACTCTTCAGGCAGATGAGGGACCGTCGGAGTCGAGCTGGACCCACTCCTCAGGCAGATGAGGGACCGTCCACACAGGGCAGGGACCACTTCACCAGGGGAGGGGCATCTGGGTCCACAGGTCCTCAGGAGTGAGAGAAAGAAAAGAAGGCGGTGAACAATTTGCAAGTGGAATCAAAAAATAAATATTGTTTGATAGCATAAGTAGTCAGAAGAAGAAGAGGATAGTGCTCAAGCTGCCATACTTCCCCCAGCACAGTTACTCCTAGGGCAGCGTAGCTAAAGCTGTGGGTTTATGTTTCTGTTCCTAACTAGTCTGACCATAAGCGATTTCGAAGAAATCCAGCAATGGTCCAGCATAGATGTGAATCTAGCCAGGACCCTCCTGTCCCCCACCTCCTGCACCGAGTCCAGAGCACAGCCCAGGACGGAGCTGGACTTCTTGATGACTCTGTTCAGCCTCTTCCTCTCCCTCTCTGTGATGCTGCTGCTCCAGCAGGCCACACCATACAGGAGGGCACCACAGAGTCGTAGAAGGTCTTCAGGAGTGGCCCTGTCACTCCAAAAGACCTGAGTCTCCTCAGGAGATAGAGCCGACTCTGGCTCTTCCTGTACAGTGCGTCTGTGTTATGAGTCCAGTCCAGTTTGTGGTTCAGATGAACACCCAGGTACTTGTATGAGTCCACTCTCTCAATGTCCCTTCCCTGGATGTTCACTGGTGAGGGGGCAGTGGGGTGGCGTCTGCGGAAGTCCACCACCATCTCCTTGGTCTTCCCCGCGTTGATGGGGAGGTGGTTCCGCTGACACCAGTCCACAAAGTCCTGCGCCAGTCCTCTGTACTCCGCGTCATCGTCGTCCGTGATGAGTCCGATGATGGCAGAGTCGTCAGAGAACTTCTGCAGGACACAGCTGTCCGTGTCGTGTCTTAAGTCTGCAGTGTAAAGGGTGAAGAGAAAGGGCGCGAGGACAGTGCCCTGGGGCGCCCCCACACTGCAGGTCCGAGTGTCAGACACACAGTTCCGGGCTCTCACAAACTGGGGTCGGTCTGTGAGGTAGTCCAGGATCCACTCTGCCAGGTCATACTCCACACCAGCCGTCTCCAGCTTGTCCCTCAGGAGCAGCGGCTGGATGGTGTTGAAGGCGCTGGAAAGATCGAAGAACAGAATCCTCACAGAGCTGCCAGGCTTTTCCAGGTGAGAGAGAGAGTGGTGCAGCAGGGAGATGACGGCGTCCTCCACTCCGATGCCAGACCGATATGCAAACTGCAGCGGGTCCATGGCTGAGCTCACGGTGGAGCGGAGGTGGTCCAGGACTAGTCGCTCCAGTGTCTTCATCAGGTGGGACGTGAGAGCCACTGGCCTGAAGCTGTTGAGGTCTTTGGGGCGCGGTGTCTTGGGCACAGGTACCAGACAGGAGGTCTTCCAGACCTGTGGTACCACCCTCAGCTTCAGGCTCATGTTGAAGACATGCTCCATAACTCCACACAGTTCATCTGCGCAGGACTTAAGGAGCCTGGGGCTGATGCCATCAGGTCCTGCTGACTTCCTCACTTTAATCCTCTTCAGCTCACTCCTCACCTGTGCTGCTGTGACAGTCAGTGGTTGGCAGGGGGACCGTGTGCTGGGGGGATGGGTGAGTCCAGGCGAAGTGGGGAGCTGATGGTCCGGGGCAGATAAGCGAAGAGGAACAGATGCAGGGCATTGTCCAGCTGTGGAAGAGGGAGCATGTAGCTGTGCAGTGGGAGGGGCGGGTGACCGATCAAACCTCAAGAAGTGAGCATTTAAATCATTCACCCACTTTAGATCCCCCTCTGTCTGGGCAGTGGGGATTTTTAAGCCCGAGATGGTTTTCAGGCTCCTCCACACTCCCTGAATGTTCTTTTGCTGCAGCTGCTCCTCCATCCTCCTCTTGTAGCCGGCCTCAGCCTGCCTGATCTTCCTCCTCAGCTCCTTCTGCACAGTCCTCAGCTTGTTCCCTGACCTGAAGGCTCTCTTCTTCTCCTTCAGCAGAGCCTTCAGTTCACGGTTAATCCATGGCTTGTTGTTTGGAAAACACCGCACCGTCCGGGAGGGAACAATGTTCTCAAAACAAATGTTATTTTTCTTACAGACATAAATTAGTGTCCTGAAGAAGACATTAAATTACATTTACACTGGGAGCAGCATCATTTGTATGGGCTGTTTACAATGCACTTTGTTGTTTAATTGTCTGTATTGTTGGCATGGCGCCTGTAATGTGAATGCGTCTCCAAAGTGAAACTCTAAATGATGGCGATCTTGGCAGCAGCGTCCCACGCGCTCAAACTCTGAATTATTTGGTAATTAAGTGCCATCAGAAAGAGGCAAAGTGCAGCTACATCAAACACATGCAAATGCTCTGATTCCTGTTGGTTTTGATGCTCTGATAGTTCAGCAGTGTTTAAATGTAACCTCATCAAAAGCTCACGCAAAGCAAACTAAAAATCCTTTTATTAACCCGGTTTCATGCAGCTTTAGGGACTGTTTCCACTGTGAATACAAACAAAACATCACAAAATAGTGATGTAAAAGGGGAAACCAGACAAGAAAGTGAACAACTTATGAAACCATTCTTGGGTTGGAAAGAAACATCTTCCTAATCTTAAATACCCTGTAAAATGTGTTTTTCATAGTTTACGCTCCACACAATGTGTTTAAAGGTGCACTTTCATACTGTATGTACATTGTAGTAGTTCCTTTTTAGTCCCAGTCCCCATTTAATGCCCATTCACACAGAATAGGAACCATGGGGACTGAAGCCACACTTTAAGGACCTCTATAGTTCGTTTTCTGGGACAGGTATTATTCAGTCAGAAACGTTTAGTGAAACAAGTACATGTAAAACGCTGCTTTTTATAGAAAGTACTTTAAAAAAAAAAACTTTACTTATCCGCAGAAATAAAACAATGAAACATAGAACGGCTCTAAATTATAGTAAATTGTAAATAGTTGAGTTAATTGTCCATGCAATTCTGTCTTTTGGTTGTGTGCAGAGAATACGTAGAGACAAGTAGAACGTGCACACTTCTTCTCACATAAAGGCTCATCCGTGAATCAAACCCAAGACACAGGAACGCACATTATGCCACCGCTAACTTTTCTAATTCAAATACATTCAAGAGCACAGAATGACTGGGACAGGTTCCAGGAACACAGAACAGTGCTTCTTTTCCTTTATTGATTGATATTTGACCAAATATAATCTCCAAGTCCCACAATATTTAGAATCTCTGGGGGATCGGACATGGTACGAATGCTTTTCAGGTCATTTTTGAGCCATGAAAACACATATAATTGATAAAGTAGACAGTAAAGAACATAATGTAACTCGTCCTCCTCTGAATAAATGCAAGATAAATAAATTCAACGCCGTGTATTGTATTGTTGGCAGAGCAGAGATGTTACCGTGCACTTTTAAGCAGTCTTGTATCCCCT
>NW_027315801.1:15073963-15081463 GCF_026437365.1 Eucyclogobius newberryi | reverse complement strand
TTCCTTTCTGATCTCCTCTCCCTTCCACTCACTCACTACCAGCTCTCCTCCTAATTCCTCCCCCGTTCCCCTCCGCCCCTCTTTCTCTTTTCTTCTTGAACACCTATTACCTTTCTTTCTTCTCCCTCCTCGTCTGTCTGCCTCTCTCCTCCTCCCTTTCTCTCTTCCTCTCCTCCTTTCCTTTCCTTCTCCTCCTCCTCGCTGTCTCCTCCTTCCTCCTCTCTCTCACTCCCTCCTCATCCCATCTTCTGCTCTTTTAATTGGGATGGAAGTGTGATTAGAGCCGCTCCACACTTCTCAGGTTGCGTGCGCAGGATAATTAATTAGTGCTTGCCCTTTTGTCGTTTTGTGTCTAACAGTTTGTCCACGAGAAGTGTCAAAATAATCACCACCGACGTTAAACAAGCAAAATCGTGCTTCATGTTTTTTTGTGTTGAGTCCTTTTTTTTTCTCCTCTTTAGTTGACGGCAGAGAAGGTCGTTGAAGTTCCATTTTCAAGGTTCATTATTTGTTATCTCACCTTTTTTTTTCTGTGAATTGTCACAAAAAGTCTTTTCAACCCTGGCCAAAAGATGACGTCAAATTGCTCAGAGAAACTCAAGACAATCTTATCTTTTCATTCATGCACTTTTTCCAGGCCAATGCCAAGTGTTTAGAGACCAGAGAAAATGATCACCAATTTCCTCTTATATATTATTATTATTATCATTATTATTATTATTATCATTATCATTATCATTATCATTATTATTATTATTATTATTATTATTATATTTGGGCTAATTTTGGGTTGGCTTTGATTATTTTTCCAGAATTGTGTCATTTAAATTTAAACATTAAAACATTTAAACTGTACAAACTCATCCACAGCCCTGTTTAACCACTGTTTAACCACTGTTTAGCCACTGTTTATCCACTGTTTAGCCACTGTTTATCCACTGTTTAACCACTGTTTAACCACTGTTTAACCACTGTTTAGCCACTGTTTAGCCACTGTTTAGCCACTGTTTAACCACTATTTAGCCACTGTCTACCCACTGTTTAGCCACTGTTTAGCCACTGTTTAACCACTATTTAGCCACTGTCTACCCACTGTTTAGCCACTGTTTAGCCACTGTTTATCGCCAATTGACTTCGAGTTCAAGTGTTTGGAATGGAACCTTCAACCAAACCAAAGAAATGGAAGTTCATATCTTTCACCACCAGGGCTCATCGCGGTCACATTACAGTTACGTTATGACTGAGGGGGAGGCGCGTTTGGCAGAAAATAAAAATATGAATGCGATGGATTCACTGTGGTGAGATTGAATTTGTCAAAGGATTAAATAACTGAATATTTATATTGCTTTTGCTGTGAAAATAAATCAATGACACTTGTAGCATTGCCTGAAACGTGCTGAAAGGTTCACCTCGTTGCACTAAAAGCTTTGGTTGTCTCATGTGATTTAGAGGGAGTGACATGCTCCTCATGGCGAGCCTTCACCTGTCAGCTGTCTGCTCACACCTGTCTGTCAAATGCTTCATGTCGCTCCCTTTTTCACTCGCTGCCTCGCGTCTTCTTCAGCTCTGATCCCAAATGTTCTGCTCCACCATCTGACAGTGACGCCAAACCTCAGTGACACGTTGCGCCATCAACACATAAATGATCACATGACACAGGCTGTGCTGGAATCGTATAAAACAACCTGCAAAAACACTTTGACCATCTTTTCTCACTTTAGTTTGTCTTAAGAAGCCCTTAAATTATATCTTTGGCCATCCAAATGATTTCTCTGTGCAACGTTTTTCCAGCTAAAATGTTATCAAAACTGAAAGGACATTTAGTAGATGACCTAATATGTAGCTTTGGATCAACATAATAATTGGATGGTTCCACAGTGTGGCTTTAAACGTATATTTGTCTTATGTTTATTCAATTACAGGTGTTTTCAAGGCTAAAAATGCCTTGAAGAAATGTATTTTTATGATAATGAAGTGGCCTTTCCACAGATAAGACTTGGCCGGGTGACGTCACCTACTTGATTCTAGGTTTAAAGCCAAACTATGGAACATTCTACACAAAACCACAGCATCTCCACAGAGACGAGCATGTGCCGACCCTCAGACTCGTCTGATTCATCTTTATTCTCCTGCATTCAAGACACCGACCCACGATACACGCAAATGTGACATAGAAATCAGCTTGTCATGGTCCTTCATGGTCCATCATGGTCCAGCATGGTCCATCATGGTCCATTATGGTCCATTATGGTCCATTATGGTCCATCATGGTCCATCATGGTCCTTCATGGTCCAGCATGGTCCATCATGGTCCAGCATGGTCCATCATGGTCCATTATGGTCCATTATGGTCCATTATGGTCCATCATGGTCCATCATGCTCCTTCATGGTCCAGCATGGTCCATCATGGTCCAGCATGGTCCATCATGGTCCATCATGGTCCATTATGGTCCATTATGGTCCATCATGGTCCTTCATGGTCCTTCATGGTCCTTCATGGTCCTTCATGGTCCAGCATGGTCCAGCATGGTCCAGCATGGTCCAGCATGGTCCATCATGGTCCATTATGGTCCATTATGGTCCATTATGGTCCATTATGGTCCATCATGGTCCATCATGGTCCTTCATGGTCCTTCATGGTCCAGCATGGTCCTGCATGGTCCTGCATGGTCCATAGTAGATACGATATATGTGTCCTCTAAGTCATTTTAGATCAATAGTGTGATTAAAAATGTCTAAAACGTAACATTAGGATTATACAGCAGATAAAAGCCATATTGTGAAATACTTTAGCAGTCACTGATTCCAGGTAAAAGCCGTGGGCCCGATGCTTCCGTATGTTCTTAACTGTCGTGTTACCATCTGCTAAACAAGCGTCTGAAGATGTCCGCGGTGTCAGATGTGAGGCTTCGGGGGTTTTCGGGCCTCTTCTGCGTAGAACAAAGCAGCTCGCCGCTTTGAGGGCGCCCACAACTTGGAAACATGATTAAAGCGCTCCACTTTCAGACAATCCCTCGCGGTGGAACTGGGTAAATCGACAGGAGGGGGACGTACAGTGAGAAACAGGCTGTAGATGTAACAGTGCTTTTTTAAACACGTCCTGTCAGTCATTCCACGCAGAGATCTGGAGAACTGTCTGCGCCAATTAAAGAATAAATCACTTTGGTGGTGTTTTTCTACATTTTCTTTTTTTCCAAGGCTGGTGGAAATGGATGGTATGAAAAAGATGAAACATTTGATCTTCTCATCGTGAAGAGAAACTATTGAAAGCGTCTTATTCATAACAACCCACTTAGAAGATAATTATTCTGTCTCTTTGGCTTCGTCTCCTATAGTTTGTTTAATGAAAGGAACGTCACAAATAAATCACTGGCATTAAGGCTGGACAATATATCGGTTTGAATATTGATATGGCAAACACTGTTGAAGTAAAATGGGATTATTAATTAAATAGGTGAGTGTGTTTTTGCTAAAACGGTGTAATTCATCCAGGAATGACTGAGGGAGCGTCACATTGTCTTGTTTCTGAGAATTATGGGGAGAAGACCTTGGAAATGGTACAAGAAGTGAATGAAGAGCACTGCCAGAAGAATGTGAGACGTAGCAGAGCAACGTTATTCCCATAACAAAATGTACCGGTATATGATTTTTATTTTTTTTTCAATAAATTCCTTTTGTAATTTGTTTTATGAAATGAAAAGGTCATCTGTCAACTTTACAACTTTACTTACTTTTTATATAATTTTGTGTCATTCTTCCAAAAGAAAATCGGCCACAACCACAGGACAAACACCAGATATCAGGACCTCAAAGACGTCCCATCATTTGTGAGACGACGGCGGTGCGTTTGAGTGCAGAGGGTTGCAGAGGGTTGCAGGTTCAAATCTTGCTCAAGAGTAAAAGTCTTTAAACGAGATCTCAAGTAGAAGTCAAGATGATACACGGGACGGAACTTTCCAAATAAATGTATTCCATGCAAAATATGTATATCGTAATATGTTAATACTGCGAGTATGTTTCAATCTTTGTCTCAATACTTTAGTCAACCTGTGACGACAAAAACAAAAAGGAGATATAAATAAGAACAAAAAAAATCATGTTAAGAAAAAAATCAGGTACAACCATTTTTTTTTTAAGTTATTCATCTTCAACATTATAAGATAAGATAAGATAAGATATTCCTTTATTGTCCCACATGGGGAAATTTCATTGGTGCAACACAGGTAGATACAGAGGTAGATAAGTATTCTATCATTTACTTTGTCTTGTCACAGTATCTAGTAGAGATTTGTATTGTAGATCGTTAGTTGCACTTTCTTGTACATTTTTCAGGGCTTGTCGTAATAGTAATAATAAAATATAACCGCAAGCGGCAATGATCAGCCTCGCCACACCGCCGCCACGCCGCAAGAGGAGGGGGCGCTAACGCGCCCAATTGTCCTTTTATTACATCTACTGCTGAATCTGTGACGCTGTCACATCTTCCACCCTACATTTTACCATTCAAAAAACAATTTTATTTTGAATTCTTGGCATGACCGTGACTCTTTGAATAAAAATGTGTATAACTTTTACCCCTGAAGATGAGTCTCACCAAATTTCAGGTTAATAGGGCTAACGCTCTAAGAGGAGTTTGTGAAAGTATAAAGTGTAAACATGTTCTGGCAATTTCCCCATTGGAATAACATGGGAGGTTTTGGTCATTGTTGGCAAAGTCATAACAATTATGACATGGGTCTCGTTGACTTTTTTGATGGGGATGCCAAAATTGAGTTGTGTGTCAAATTTCATATAATTTCTCAAAACTAAACATTTAACCTCCATATAAAATCTGTAGGGGGCACTGTGTCGCCAAATTAATTAATTTCACTTCAAGTAGGTTTAGGGCAAAGAGTTTAACAACTGATTCTAATTTGGCGCAATTCAGACTTTATCTGCGCAAACGGCAGCAAATTTGAAATTTGGGAGATTTCTCAAATTCTAGCTACAGTTTGCGGCTTCGCCGCACAGAGACCGTGACAGGTATCAATGTAATTTAACTTTTGATGTCCCACTCCTCAGTACCATTTTCACCAAATTTCAGTTTTTTAGGGCCAACGCCCTGGGAGGAGTTCGTAAAAGTACGACGTTTGGAAAAACTCCTGAGTCATGCTTAGCCATTTTTGAAGCAATATGGCCGACATTTGGTTGGGTGGACGGCGTTGCCGGAATAATATTTTTTACTTCTCTTGTCACCATCTACCTCTGCGCCAAATTTCATGATTCTACGATCAGATTTTTTTTGGGTCAATGCATTTTTGGTACATTTGGGGGCGCTGACGCGCCAATTTCTTTAATTTTAGAAAAGGGAGATAGCCAGAATGTAGAGAGGCACGATTTTTAGAGGTGTGCAAATTTTTGTGACTTTTCGTCAATGTTCACTGGGTGAAAAATAGGGGGGTTGGTCCCGAGAAGAAGAAAGAAGAAGAATATTCCGATGCAAAAACAATGTTTCCCAATTGTCAAATATCATAAACTATACATTTTTAGCCTCATGGTGTGGGTCCCTGGTCACTGACGGGTACTTAAGTTAAATTTGAGTGGGCTCCGCCCACTTTGTGTTTTTGGCCCGCTATACAGTAATAATGTTCAATTTTTGCATTACATGCTTATATGCACGGAACATGCAAGAGATGGGGAACGTATTCGTGAGATACTTAGCGCAAATGAGTGCTTTATATGGGGATGACGACCGCAAATGTAAAGCGCTCGTTTAGTGCGCACTTTTGCACGGGCTTCGCCCGTTTACAACGGTAATGTTCCCCTTTTCTACTACTAATTAGTATGCACGGGCGTGCATGAGTGGAGGAGTGCGTTTGTGAGTGTTTGGAAGTGGGAAAACGCTTCGCGCTCGATTTCGTGCGCACTTTCGCAGCCGTGCTTCGCACGGCCTTACAGAACTAATAGGCCTCTTGCCAGCTTGTGGCGCTCGGGCCTAACTATGAGCATGAATGATGGGCTATAACATTCATAGTCCAAATCGGTATTCGTTTTGCACAAAATGACCATCACAAGTTTATCTTCTCGATGGTTATAAAGAATCCAGCCCTGAAGTATCCGATGTGGAGAAGAAACAGGACAAAGCCGGAGTCGTGCTCTTGTCACATTTAGTCAGGCTGTCGTCATCTCGATCATGACGTTTTTTTGCACTTTCTAGCTTTGCGGCTGTCGTCTGTCAGGCATTTGAAAGGTGAACCTGTTTAATTCCCCTCGCCAAAGTGGCCTGGATCGCATTTGAAAAAAATCCGACTCAGGCTGTTCACACTGGCATGAAAAAATGCCATCCAGGCCACATTTAGGCTCAAAAACAGAAGAAAAAAATCAGATTTGACCTGTGGCGTGAACGTAGCCAGTTCCTTTAATCGTCACGCCTCACGACCTTTACTTTGTCATCTTTTGTTCTGTTTTATGGTTGTAACGGGAAAAGCTTTCGGCCAAATCTCACTCTGACTCAAACAAACAAAGCGTGTTGCTGGGAGACAGATAAATAAATAACCCATAAGTGACCGGCACTCATTCGATTACAAGGTTTTTCATGGGCCGTGCGTCGGGCGGAGTCGCAGTAGATGAACCGCCCGGCGCTCTTTAGTATGCAGCAGCAGCAGCTCCCATTGAAGCGCTGCCAAACCCGCCGTGACGTAAAGCTTCAGTCGTCCATCTTTATTTAGTTTGATGCTTTTGAAAGAGCGCAGAGAACAACCAGCTCCGGCGGCTAATGATGAATGTCTGAGCCGCTCTCGCCAACCTCATCTTTGTTACAGGCAACAAAACCAAGCTTTTGTGTAGTTAGTCTACTTAAGAGTATAAAGTGATCTTTTATTCATTTCTATAAAACGCTGTTTAGTCACTTTAGAGGAGGGATTAGGTTTAGTTTATATGATTTAGTTGGAATGTTTAATTGTCTATAAAGTGTTTGTTTTGTTGGCCTTTGTTCTGTTTCTTGTTCTGTTTTTTTATGCTGTAAAAATAAACTGATAAACTGTGTAAATGGGTCTAAAATAGATCCCTAGCCTTGTCATTTTAGTGCATATTAGTTAAAAATAGGACTTTTGGGTCCAAAGCTGTGCCTGCAATGTCCTCTTTGGATTCAACTGTGGCCACAACATTTGAATTTTGCATTTGGACCTGCGGCCTCTGCTGAATCAGAAGCTCGGTCACTACGTCCCGCTCCTGTGAGCCCTGCCCCTGTGAGTCCTGCCCCTGTGAGTCCTGCCCCTGTGAGTCCCGCCCCTGTGAGTCCCGCCCCTGTGAGCCCCGCCCCTGTGAGTCCCGCCCCTGTGAGCCCCGCCCCTGTGAGCCCTGCCCCTGTGAGTCCCGCCCCTGTGAGTCCCGCCCCTGTGAGTCCGGCCCCTGTGAGACCCGCCCCTGTGAGCCCCGCCCCGTGTCTGACGTGATGCATGAGAGCGGAGGAGGGAGGGGCCCGATGCTAGCGCCACTTTAGCGGTCACTGCCCCGGTTGC